>NC_084985.1:115000-125000 GCF_963691925.1 Scomber scombrus
TGTGTTACAGGTGTGTGTTGCTGCTCTTCGCTCTCGCTGCTGTTTGTCTCTCAGCTCCAGTTCCTGGTAAGCGATGACATCATCGTTAATAATAATAAACATTAAATAGTTAATGTTCAATCTTTAATTTATAATGTTTAATGTTTGATTTAATTTATAATGTTTAATGTTTGATTTAATTTATAATGTTTAATGTTTGATTTAATTTATAATGTTTTGAACATCTTTGTTTTCTGAAACGTTTTAAATAAATTACAGAAATGATCATTTTATTATTTAGTGGCAATAATTATTAATTAATTAGTCATGATGCTTTATTATAAATATTGATGCATATAAATCAACATGAATCACTTCATTAACGAACATATAATGAATAATAGTAGTTATAGATTTGATATATAATAGAAATAAAGATGTTTCTGTCTTGTTTCTTGCAGACGGCCAATCAGACGACGGTAAGTTAATTTAATTAACCACGCCTCCTGATGACATCAGAGCTGATCGACCAATCCACACAGAGCTCTTAAATGTAACTAAAGGAGGCTCTGCTATTGGTTGAAGCTCTGAACCCTGAGGAACACTGTGTCCTAACCCTAACCTGTTCATTTAAACTATTAATGTTTGTTTGTTGTGTTTCAGGCCGAAGCGCAGCGCTGCTGGCTCACCTGAACAGTAAGAGATGATTTATTCACTTCTTAGTCTGCGTTCATCTAATCAGCTGATTGCATCATAGTCTCATATAAACATCACATAAACATCATAGTCTCATATAAGCATCATATAAACATCATAGTCTCATATAAACATCATATAAACATCATAGTCTCATATAAACATCATATAAACATCATAGTCTCATATAAACATCATATAAACATCATAGTCTCATATAAACATCACATAAACATCATAGTCTCATATAAACATCATATAAACATCATAGTCTCATATAAACATCATAGTCTCATATAAACATCATAGTCTCACATAAACATCATAGTCTCATATAAACATCATAGTCTCATATAAACATCATAGTCTCACATAAACATCATAGTCTCATATAAACATCATAGTCTCACATAAACATCATAGTCTCATATAAACATCATATAAACATCATAGTCTCATATAAACATCATAGTCTCATATAAGCATCATATAAACATCATAGTCTCATATAAACATCATATAAACATCATAGTCTCATATAAACATCATATAAACATCATAGTCTCATATAAACATCATAGTCTCATATAAACATCATAGTCTCATATAAACATCATAGTCTCATATAAGCATCATATAAACATCATAGTCTCATATAAGCATCATATAAACATCATAGTCTCATATAAGCATCATATAAACATCATAGTCTCATATAAACATCATATAAACATCATAGTCTCATATAAACATCATAGTCTCATATAAGCATCATAGTCTCATATAAGCATCATATAAACATCATAGTCTCATATAAGCATCATATAAACATCATAGTCTCATATAAGCATCATATAAACATCATAGTCTCATATAAACATCATAGTCTCATATAAGCATCATATAAACATCATAGTCTCATATAAGCATCATATTAACATCATAGTCTCATATAAACTTTGACTAATGTCTCATCTTTCATTTTGTAGAAGAACAAACAGAAGAAGCTGTGACATCACAGCCAGGTAACTACACACACTACACACACACACGTTATATATTCAGTGTATATGTGTTATATAAATGTTCTTTGTCTGCAGCTCCATCAGTGATATAAAGGGGTTAGGGTTAACCCTCCATCAGTGATATAAAGGGGTAAGGGTTAACCCTCCATCAGTGATATAAAGGGGTAAGGGTTAACCCTCCATCAGTGATATAAAGGGGTTAGGGTTAACCCTCCATCAGTGATATAAAGGGGTAAGGGTTAACCCTCCATCAGTGATATAAAGGGGTTAGGGTTAACCCTCCATCAGTGATATAAAGGGGTTAGGGTTAACCCTCCATCAGTGATATAAAGGGGTTAGGGTTAACCCTCCATCAGTGATATAAAGGGGTTAGGGTTAACCCTCCATCAGTGGTATAAAGGGGTAAGGGTTAACCCTCCATCAGTGATATAAAGGGGTAAGGGTTAACCCTCCATCAGTGATATAAAGGGGTTAGGGTTAACCCTCCATCAGTGATATAAAGGGGTTAGGGTTAACCCTCCATCAGTGATATAAAGGGGTTAGGGTTAACCCTCCATCAGTGGTATAAAGGGGTAAGGGTTAACCCTCCATCAGTGATATAAAGGGGTTAGGGTTAACCCTCCATCAGTGATATAAAGGGGT
This sequence comes from Scomber scombrus, assembly GCF_963691925.1. Lineage (NCBI taxonomy): Eukaryota > Metazoa > Chordata > Actinopteri > Scombriformes > Scombridae > Scomber > Scomber scombrus. The sequence continues at coordinate 117,343 of NC_084985.1, forward strand.
AAGGGTTAACCCTCCATCAGTGATATAAAGGGGTTAGGGTTAACCCTCCATCAGTGATATAAAGGGGTAAGGGTTAACCCTCCATCAGTGATATAAAGTGGTTAGGGTTAACCCTCCATCAGTGATATAAAGTGGTTAGGGTTAACCCTCCATCAGTGATATAAAGGGGTTAGGGTTAACCCTCCATCAGTGATATATATATAATATATATATGTTTCTGTTATCTAATATAATGCTTCTACATGAGAATGAACATATAGAACAGATTGAACCATGGAGTCAGTAGGTCCAGTAGGTCCAGTAGGTCCGGGTCAGTGATGGGAACACTAAGGTATCTGAAATTGTCCAATGAGGACCTTTTTATATTAAGGGGGGGGGGATTCTTTCCCTGACCAAAGGTAAGGTCCTCTACGGTCTGCAATCAGGAGCTCCACAGCTGGGTCAGGGTTAGTCCTGGTGTTCAGGGTTAGGGTAGAGGAGGGTCAGGGCTAGCCCTGGTGTTCAGGGTAGAGGAGGGTCAGGGTTAGTCCTGGTGTTTAGGGTAGAGGAGGGTTAGGGTTAGTCCTGGTGTTCAGGGTTAGGGTAGAGGAGGGTCAGGGTTAGCCCTGGTGTTCAGGGCTAGGGTAGAGGAGGGTTAGGGTTAGTCCTGGTGTTCAGGGTTAGGGTAGAGTAGGGTTAGGGTTAGTCCTGGTGTTCAGGGCTAGGGTAGAGAAGGGTCAGGGTTAGCCCTGGTGTTTAGGGTAGAGGAGGGTTAGGGTCAGGGTTAGCCCTGGTGTTCAGGGTTAGGGTAGAGGAGGGTTAGGGTTAGTCCTGGTGTTCAGGGTTAGGGTAGAGGAGGGTTAGGGTTAGTCCTGGTGTTCAGGGCTAGGGTAGAGGAGGGTCAGGGTTATCCCTGGTGTTTAGGGTAGAGGAGGGTTAGGGTCAGGGTTAGCCCTGGTGTCCAGGGTTAGGGTAGAGGAGGGTTAGGGTTAGTCCTGGTGTTCAGGGTAGAGGAGGGTTAGGGTTAGCCCTGGTGTTCAGGGTTAGGGTAGATGAGGGTTAGGGTTAGTCCTGGTGTTCAGGGCTAGGGTAGAGGAGGGTTAGGGTTAGCCCTGGTGTTCAGGGTTAGGGTAGATGAGGGTTAGGGGTTAGTTTGTGACCAGCCTGGTGGGAACCGTTGAACTGTAGTCAGCAAACAGTGATTTCAGCTCCCTTTCTCATCCAGGTGAAACAGTGAGGTGTGGGATATGTGGGATATGGTGTCTTCCATTTATCTGATGGGACGGCAGACTTGTAATCTATCATAGTTCCTAGACCTTCACACGTTTCTGGGATTGCAGTTCTACTTCCTTCCCATATACCCTGTTTGCCTCCTTTACTGCCTCCTTTACTGCCTCCTTCACTGCCTCCTTCACTGAATGGTAAATGGACTGTACTTATATAGCGCCTTTCTAGTCTTTTCGACCACTCAAAGCGCTTTACAATACATTTCATTCACCCCATTCACACACATTCATACACTGATGGCAGGAGCTACCACGCAGGGTGCCAACCTGCACATCAGGGGAAGCTAATCATTCATACACATTCATACACCGTTGGCACAGAAACAGGAGCAATTTGGGGTTAAGTGTCTGCCCAAGGACACATCGACATGTGGACTGGAGGAGCCGGGAATCGAACCGCCAATCTTCCAATTGGTGGACGACCGCTCTACCTCCTGAGCCACAGCCGCCCCGACGCCACTGCCTCCTTTACTGCCTCCTTCACTGCCTCCTTTACTGCCTCCTTTACTGCCTCCTTCACTGCCTCCTTCACTGCCTCCTTTACTGCCTCCCTTACTGCCTCCTTTACTGCCTCCTTTACTGCCTCCTTCACTGTCTCCTTTACTGCCTCCTTTACTGCCTCCTTCACTGTCTCCTTTACTGCCTCCTTTACTGCCTCCTTTACATTGTAGACTGCTATTTTATAATTGTCCATGTTTACTGACTGCAGCCCTAAGTTGGGTGCATGTTGTAGTTTATTTACTTTGACCGAAGCAGTATGGCCACATGGTCATTCTTCCTGAATGTGGCAGTGATCCAGAGTTCAGTCAGTATGCTGATGCAGGGTTAGGGTTAGGGTCAGGCTTTACCCTGTTAATATTAGACTGATTGAAGCTACAGTGAGAACAGCATCAGGATCTATGAGCAGCTCAAAGAGACAACAGACTGCTGTGATAATGAATGATATAAAGATGTGTGTGACGTCTGCCATACTCCAATGAATGGAATAAATCTAATAAATCCATAAATACACCTTTGCTTGTGTCTACAGACACTGGTGACAGTTTTGCCTCTGAGGAACAGACGGAAGGTAATCAGATCTCATAGTGAACCCAAACACATCCATCTGTTGTTCTGTGTTTCAGCTCCTCTGCTGTTAGTTAGTGAACTGAAGCTCAGACATTTAGAATATAAAGCAGTATGTTTGCTTCTGTGCTTTCAGTTTTTCAATGAAATGCTACAATGATTATTTCTGTGGTTTTTTAACTGATGGAAACATTTTCAGCATAATCAATCCTAAATGTTCAGGATGATGGTTTGTTTGGTGAAGACATTAAATCATATAACTGATACCAGTCCAATGTTTAATCATCAGATGCTGAGGACACTGCTGATGTAGAATCTGATGACAGCGCTGCCAGCGATGATAACAAGGACTCAGACACCGGCAGTGACTCTGATGCTGAGGCCGAGGTTGACTCTGATGAAACCACAGCAGACGAGGTTGATGGGGAAGACCCAAAGACTGGCAGTGACTCTGATGCTGAGGTTGACTCCGACTCTGATGAAACCATTGATGACTCAAACACCGGTGGTGACTCTGACGCTGAAGTCGACTCTGACGAAACCACAGCAGACATAAAGGACTCAGAAACTGGCGGTGACTCTGAGGGTGAGCCTGAGGATGACTCTGTCTCTGATGTAACCACAATGGACGAAGACGAAAGCCAGGTCGATGACGACAGCATGATTCTGGAGGAGTCAGACAGTGAGGAAGCAGGGGAGGGGGAGGCAGTGAAGGAGAAGGAAGATGAAGATTCAGAGGAGGTGGAGCCAGCTGAGGGAGAGTCAGAGGTGACCACAGACAGCAACGAGATGAATGACGACAGCATGGTCGAGGACAAGGACAGTGAAGAAGATGGTGACACAACTGAGACTGATGTGGACAGTAAGGACACCCCCACCTCCGACAGCCAGGAGACCGACAAGTCCGACAGTAAGGAGACCGACATGTCCGACAGTAAGGAGACCGGCACCTCCGACAGCCGGGAGACCGACAAGTCCGACAGTAAGGAGACCGACATGTCCGACAGTAAGGAGACCGCCACCTCCGACAGCCAGGAGACCGACATGTCCGACAGTAAGGAGACCGCTACATCCGACAGCCAGGAGACCGACATGTCTGACAGTAAGGAGACCGCCACCTCCGACAGCCAGGACACCGACATGTCCGACAGTAAGGAGACCACCACCTCCGACAGCCAGGAGACCGACATGTCCGACAGTAAGGAGACCGACATGTCCGACAGTAAGGAGACCGCCACCTCCGACAGCCAGGAGACCGACAAGTCCGACAGTAAGGACGCCACCTCCGACAGCCAGGAGACCGACAAGTCCGACAGTAAGGAGACCGCCACCTCTGACGGCCAGGACTCCGAAAGCCAAGAGACCGACATGTCCAACAGTAAGGAGACCGCCACCTCTGACGGCCAGAACTCCGAAAGCCAAGAGACCGACATGTCCGACAGTAAGGAGACCGCCACCTCTGATGGCCAGGACTCTGAAAGCCAGGAGACCGACATGTCCGACAGTAAGGAGACCGCCACCTCTGACGGCCTGGACTCCGAAAGCCAGGAGACCGGCACCTCTGACAGCCAGGAGACCGACATGTCCGACAGTAAGGAGACAATCACCTCTGACAGCCAGGAGACTGGTGACTCACTGAACTCTGAGGTCAGTGAGGAGGCGGACGAACTGAATCAGGATGACTCTACAGTTCCGGATTCTGATGGACCCAAAGAGCAGAGCTCTGAAACTTCTGACTCCACTGAAGGTAAACTGCGACTGACAGAGTCAGGAAAGTTGGGCCTCATATAAAACAATCAAACACTTCATGTTTTATTTGTTTTTACATAAACACACGCACCTCATCTACCTCACCTTGTGGTGGATGGATAGTTCCGGGTCTTAATAGTGAAGCCAATTCGTAACTGTATTCTCTGTAATGGCCAGCAGGGGGCGACTCCGCTCGCTCAAAAAACAAGTCAGTTTGCACAGAATGAGAAAATGATCCTTCTTCTGACATCACTCAAACTGTCAACCTCCAGCTTTCATTCACTCTTTTTTTTTTTTTAAAGCTCCACAATAACAATAAAAACTGTTTTATTGTTGTTATTTATTATATTTACGATTTGTTTTTATTGTGTTGTTGCAGCGCCACCTGTGGAGAAGCCGGGCGACTCCAACCCCGCCACTACAGAGGGTAAAGGTCCCGCCCCACTGTGACATCACACTGCCTCACAGCCAATCACAGCTCAGATCAGGACATATGTTTAAATGAATTTACTGAATTTAGTAACAGAATTATGCTGAAGTGTTATTATACACATTCTGATTGTAATCCATTATTTAATAATTAGATGAAGATGAAGCTCACACAGAACTATAGTCACATAACTTATTATGTTTCTCACTGATCATCCATGATTAGAAATAATCTAACAATCCAGAAGAAACAAGGTTGTTTTTGAACTCAGATCATGTTAACGTGATGAAATATAAATATAAATGTCTCCATGAAACTGGAGTGAAGTTCAGGCTGAACAGCAGCAGTCCGATCAGTGACTAATCAGTCCTGTAACAGGGTTAGAGTTAACCCACTAACCCTAACTCTAACCCACAGTGCTCGAGTTCAGCTCCACCCAGGACTGATGAGGATTATTATAGACTGATTATTATATTACATATTATTATTATTATTATTATTATAAACCTTTCAACTCTGTGTTTGTGTTGCAGTCATGAAATAGACGCTCGGCCTCTGAGGTTCGACGCTCGGTGGCTTCAGGTATCTTCACTCCGCCGACTCTTCGATGGAAGAAACAAAAATCATGTTTTTTAATCATAGTTTAAATTCCTGCAAATGTTTGAATATAAAGTTTATAAAGTTTATAAAGTACATTTTATTTTGAAGCATGAAGTTTTATGATTGTTAATTTGTTGCAGGACTCACACACAGCAGAACAATAACATTTAATATAAGATAAATAAAATAAATATACTAAAAGCAAAATGTTAGTGGTCTGTGACTCCAACAGTAAAGTCCAGGACCAGGACTGAGAGTCCGGACCAGGACTGAGAGTCCGGACCAGGACTGAGAGTCCGGACCAGGACGAATTCACTGAGAAAAACAAACTATTTACTTTTCATGTGATATAATTTAATTCTTCCCACATTGAACCATCAGATATAAGTTCACACACACACACACACACACACACACACACACACACACACACACACACACAAAGCTATCAGAGAGATAAAAGGAAGGAATGAAACACATCATGTTAACAGGATTTGTTGGACAATAATAAAAGTCACATTTCTGAAGCTTAAAATAAAAAACTCTGTTTAAATGAAACTGGAACAATGTTTAAAACACGTGTACATAACACATCAAATAATGTCTGTACTCACATCAGTACCGTTCCTATAATGACCCTAACCCTCCTGAACTCTGGGTTCAGTACTACAAGCCTCCAGCAGAAGCTTTTCCACCAAAGAAGTTCCAGTGCTGGTTTTGGGCCAGTGCTTAATTTAGAACCGGTTTCCACAGACAAAGAACCGGCTCTCAGCCAGAAAAAACGGTTCCAGAGTGGCACCAAGTCTTTGCTGGACTAAAAGAAAGAACCGCTAACGTTAGGGGGGGGGGGTGGGGGCGGTGTTAATGAGACCAACCACAACAAACTAGACCACATAGTGTTGAATAGATGAAGAATTATCCTCCAACATCTGACTGATGGTTAAAGTTAGCTTACAATAAAGTCTACCGTTAGCTTACAACAAAGTCTACCGTTAGCTTACAACAACGGCTACCGTTAGCTTACAACAAAGGCTAACGTTAGCTTACAACAAAGGCTAACGTTAGCTTACAACAAAGGCTAACGTTAGCTTACAACAACGGCTAACAACCATCTCAATCAATCAATTGCTCTCTGTGCCTTTTAATAGTGTAAAAAGTGATTTGTTGTTATAATAATAATAATAATTATAATAATTATAATAATTATAATTATAACCAAACCATCAGTAACTACAGAAGGTTGAAGGGTGTTGGAGCTCTTTGCAGAACACAATGATGTCATTAGCTAACCCTTAGTACAGCTGGATATCTGCTAACCCCAACCCTGACTCACTGTGATGGAAATAAAGACGTCGGGGTTGGGAACATTCATCATGTTCATGAAATTAATATTAATATTGTTAAGTTATTCATAACTGTAGAATATTAATATTAATATTAATATTAATATTAATATTGTAAAGTTATGAATAACTGTAGAATATTAATATTCTACAGTTATGACTAACTGTAGAATATTAATTAAACATTAAACAGAAAACATGAATATCCAAAAATATTTTAAACAACAAAACACACAAACTGAAGTTACAGTTAAAACGGATCACGAGGCGATGTACTGATGTATGTGTGTGTGTGTGTGTGTGTCTGTGTGTCTGTGTGTGTCTGTGTGTGTGTGTGTGTCTGTGTGTCTGTGTGTGTATATGTGTGTGTATATGTGTGTGTATGTGTGTGTGTGTGTGTGTGTGTGTGTGTTTCAGAGGAAGTTGGCGGCCTCCACAGTGACACACCTTCGCCATGACAACAACAACAACAACAACAAGCTAAACTGAAACTAACCTTTGACCTCCAGCTTCTCTAACTGTGTCTGTGTCACATGATCACCTGTACATAATGTCACACACAGGAAGTGCTAATAAATGTTGAACTGTCCCAGCCGAGACTCCGTGTTTCAATTATTGATTATTAACATCAGATCAGATTAGGTTCCACCTGAAGAACCCTGAAGAACCCTGAAGAACCCTGAAGAACACTGAAGAACCCTGAAGAGCCAAACTGATCCAGTTAAAGAGTTTAGAGCTGCTCTGTGTGGAAAGAGCCTTTATAAATAAAGATTAATTGATTGATTGACCCAGATTAACCCTTTAATGTTCCCAGAATGCACTGCAGCATTTAGAAACACACCTGCACAGGTGACAGCAGGAACTCTGTCACTGCTTCCTGTTTGAATACGTGAGATATAGAAATGAAATGTTTGATTATCATTTTATTATTATTTTATTATAACTATGAACATGTGTGTAAATCAGGACTGACTATTTTCATCAGTGTAATATTAGAAGAATCATTCTGTCTCACAATGAAGCTGAAACACTAGAACATGCATTTGTTCCTTCTAGGCTGGATTATTATAATCAGACGGTTCTAATAAACCTGTAAAGACCTGGTCCACAATGCAGCTGCTCACGTTCTGGTAGAACCAGACATCACTGCATTTAGCTTCCTTTAAAATCTAGAATAGAATTTAAAATCCTTCTCCTCACTTTCAA
>NC_084985.1:130000-152500 GCF_963691925.1 Scomber scombrus
GTACATGTGTACATGTGTAGCTGTGTAGCTGTGTACATGTGTACATGTGTACATGTGTACATGTGTAGCTGTGTAACTGTGTACATGTGTAACTGTGTACATGTGTACATGTGTAGCTGTGTAGCTGTGTACATGTGTAGCTGTGTAGCTGTGTACATGTGTACATGTGTACATGTGTACATGTGTAGCTGTGTAGCTGTGTACATGTGTAGCTGTGTACATGTGTACATGTGTAGCTGTGTACATGTGTACATGTGTAGCTGTGTACATGTGTACATGTGTAGCTGTGTACATGTGTACATGTGTAGCTGTGTACATGTGTACATGTGTAGCTGTGTACATGTGTACATGTGTAGCTGTGTACATGTGTAGCTGTGTACATGTGTAGCTGTGTACATGTGTACATGTGTACATGTGTAGCTGTGTACATGTGTACATGTGTACATGTGTAGCTGTGTACATGTGTACATGTGTACATGTGTAGCTGTGTACATGTGTACATGTGTAGCTGTGTAGCTGTGTACATGTGTAGCTGTGTACATGTGTACATGTGTACATGTGTAGCTGTGTACATGTGTACATGTGTACATGTGTAGCTGTGTACATGTGTACATGTGTACATGTGTACATGTGTACATGTGTACATGTGTACATGTGTAGCTGTGTACATGTGTAGCTGTGTACATGTGTAGCTGTGTACATGTGTACATGTGTACATGTGTAGCTGTGTATATGTGTACATGTGTACATGTGTACATGTGTACATGTGTACATGTGTACATGTGTAGCTGTGTACATGTGTAGCTGTGTACATGTGTACATGTGTACATGTGTACATGTGTACATGTGTACATGTGTACATGTGTACATGTGTAGCTGTGTAGCTGTGTACATGTGTAGCTGTGTAGCTGTGTACATGTGTACATGTGTAGCTGTGTACATGTGTAGCTGTGTAGCTGTGTACATGTGTAGCTGTGTAGCTGTGTACATGTGTACATGTGTAGCTGTGTACATGTGTAGCTGTGTACATGTGTAGCTGTGTACATGTGTAGCTGTGTACATGTGTACATGTGTACATGTGTACATGTGTACATGTGTACATGTGTACATGTGTACATGTGTAGCTGTGTAGCTGTGTACATGTGTAGCTGTGTAGCTGTGTACATGTGTACATGTGTAGCTGTGTACATGTGTAGCTGTGTAGCTGTGTACATGTGTAGCTGTGTAGTTGTGTAGCTGTGTACATGTGTAGCTGTGTAGCTGTGTACATGTGTACATGTGTACATGTGTAGCTGTGTACATGTGTAGCTGTGTAGCTGTGTACATGTGTACATGTGTAGCTGTGTACATGTGTAGCTGTGTACATGTGTAGCTGTGTACATGTGTACATGTGTACATGTGTAGCTGTGTACATGTGTAGCTGTGTACATGTTACCTTGAGTGCAGTTATGTTTATGAGTTAATTGTTTAGTTTTTCCTTTATTTGTGTTGTGTATGTTTCTGGTTCCACATGTAACACTTTTTATTATAATAAACTCAAATCTTCTGTCTGTGTTCGAAACCGCATCCTATATACTACACACTACACACTACTACACTACACACTACATACTACTATACTACACACTACTATACTACACACTACATACTACACACTACATACTACACACTACTATACTACACACTACATACTACATACTACACACTACATACTACACACTACATACTACACACTACTATACTACACACTACTATACTACACACTACTATACTACACACTACTATACTACACACTACATACTACACACTACATACTACACACTACTATACTACACACTACATACTACATACTACACACTACATACTACACACTACATACTACACACTACTATACTACACACTACTATACTACACACTACTATACTACACACTACTATACTACACACTACATACTACACACTACATACTACACACTACATACTACACACTACTATACTACACACTACTATACTACACACTACACACTACATACTACACACTACATACTACACACTACATACTACACACTACTATACTACACACTACTATACTACACACTACTATACTACACACTACTATACTACACACTACATACTACACACTACATACTACACACTACATACTACACACTACTATACTACACACTACTATACTACACACTACTATACTACACACTACATACTACACACTACATACTACACGCTACATACTACACACTACTATACTACACACTACTATACTACACACTACATACTACACACTACTATACTACACACTACTATACTACACACTACACACTACATACTACACACTACATACTACACACTACATACTACACACTACTATACTACACACTACTATACTACACACTACTATACTACACACTATTATACTACACACTACTATACTACACACTACATACTACACACTACTATACTACACACTACTATACTACACACTACACACTACATACTACACACTACATACTACACACTACACACTACACACTACTATACTACACACTACATACTACACACTACTATACTACACACTACTATACTACACACTACTATACTACACACTACTATACTACACACTACATACTACATACTACACACTACACACTACTATACTACACACTACATACTACACACTACTATACTACACACTACTATACTACACACTACATACTACATACTACACACTACACACTACTATACTACACACTACATACTACACACTACTATACTACTATACTACACACTACTATAGTACACACTACACACTACACACTACTATACTACACACTACTATACTACACACTACTATACTACACACTACTATACTACACACTACTATAGTACACACTACACACTACACACTACTATACTACACACTACTATACTACACACTACTATACTACACACTACTATACTACACACTTTAATTCCCTTTAGATCCACAATGTGACGCTAATCTGTCCAAATAACACGTTTAAAGTTTTGTTCCTGTGAATTCAGAGTTATCCGTAGCGAGTAACGCACTTCCTGTCATTATCACAAAATAAAACACCCGTTACCTTTTATTATTAAGAAAACCATAACCATAGAATTGGTGCTTTTATTTTGAAAACAGGAAGCGAACATACCCTCGCTGTAGCTAACTTGAAACCATTGAGGTGTTGATCTGTGACGTTTGTATTTTGGGTTTTATCAGAAGTAACGTTGCATCTTGGGTAATGTGAGTGTGAGTAGTCAGCTCTTGATGCATACTCTAAATCACATACTACACACTACTATACTACACACTACTATACTACACACTACTATACTACACACTACACACTACACACTACTATACTACACACTACACAGTGAAACACACTACATACTTCAAATGACGTCAGAGTTAGTACGAGTAGTAGGACAGTATGCGGTTTCTAACACAGCCATAGTCTGCCTCCTACTGAAGATCAGACCTGGTGGGCCGGTTCCACATTCAGGTACCATGACTCTGCTTCTTCCACCCAGTAGGGGGCAGTAAGCACCTTTAAACTTGGTCTGTGCTCCACAGTAAACACTGAGAAGAAGCAGCTGTGTGTGATCCTGGAGTCTGGATCCTGGTCCCACAGCTCTTTATTACAGTCAGACATCCGGATCAAAGTGTCCAGGTGTGTTCCAGTCATTCAGAACCAAGCTGGACCCGACCAAACCTTAAAGTGCCCCTAATTCCTTTTCTGGATGCGTTCCCAGAATGCAGCTGGGCTCCAGCTCAGGTCTGGTTTCAGGACATCCTGTCGCAGGTGGACTCACATTCTGCCCTGATTCCCACAGACAGGAAGCGCTGAAGGACCCGGTTCCTCCCAGGCTCAGGTTCACCCTGAGTCCAGCTGCATCATCATCCGGTCCCACTCAGGTATATTAAACAGGTACAGGTGTGATCAGGTCCCACTCAGGTATATTAAACAGGTACAGGTGTGATATATATTAATATATTAATATATTAATATATTAATATATTAATATATTATATATTATATATAATATATAATATATGATATATTAATATATTAATATATTAATATATCATATATTATATATTATATATAATATACTTAGGAACCATGTTTGACTCAGTTTAACAACAGAGCTTCATTAGATGTGAACGTCTCTGACACCTGAGCTCTCTGTGCTCCAAGAGGCTAAACAGGTCCTGTGTGTCTGTGTGTGTGTGTGTGTGTGTGTGTGTGTGTGTGTGTGTGTGTGTGTGTGTGTGTGTGTATTAACCGGTTAGCTGTGCCCTCCACTGGCCGACAGCTAGCACTGTCCATGTGACTGATCAGTGACATCATCATTAAACCACCCAACCCTGCACCACACTGCACCACCTAACCCTGCATCACCCAACCCTGCACCACCCAACCCTGCACCACCCTGCACCGCCCAACCCTGCACCACCTAACCCTGCACCACCCTGCACCACCCAACCCTGCACCACCCTGCACCACCCAACCCTGCACCACCTAACTCTGCACCACCCAACCCTGCACCACCTTACTCTGCACCACCCAACCCTGCACCACCCAACCCTGCACCACCCAACCCTGCACCATCCAACCCTGCACCACCCAACCCTGCACCACCTAACCCTGCACCACCTAACCCTGCACCACCCAACCCTGCACCACCTAACCCTGCACCACCTAACCCTGCACCACCTAACTCTGCACCACCCAACCCTGCACCACCCAACCCTGCACCACCTAACCCTGCACCACCCTGCACCACCTAACCCTGCACCACCCAACCCTGCACCACCCTGCACCACCCAACCCTGCACCACCTAACCCTGCACCACCTAACCCTGCACCACCCTGCACCACCTAACCCTGCACCACCCAACCCTGCACCACCCTGCACCACCCAACCCTGCACCACCTAACCCTGCACCACCTAATCCTGCACCACCCAACCCTGCACCACCTAACCCTGCACCACCCAACCCTGCACCACCTAACCCTGCACCACCCAACCCTGCACCACCCAACCCTGCACCACCCTGCACCGCCCAACCCTGCACCACCTAACCCTGCACCACCCTGCACCACCCAACCCTGCACCACCCTGCACCACCCAACCCTGCACCACCTAACTCTGCACCACCCAACCCTGCACCACCTTACTCTGCACCACCCAACCCTGCACCACCCAACCCTGCACCACCCAACCCTGCACCATCCAACCCTGCACCACCCAACCCTGCACCACCTAACCCTGCACCACCTAACCCTGCACCACCCAACCCTGCACCACCTAACCCTGCACCACCTAACCCTGCACCACCTAACTCTGCACCACCCAACCCTGCACCACCCAACCCTGCACCACCTAACCCTGCACCACCCTGCACCACCTAACCCTGCACCACCCAACCCTGCACCACCCTGCACCACCCAACCCTGCACCACCTAACCCTGCACCACCTAACCCTGCACCACCCTGCACCACCTAACCCTGCACCACCCAACCCTGCACCACCCTGCACCACCCAACCCTGCACCACCTAACCCTGCACCACCTAATCCTGCACCACCCAACCCTGCACCACCTAACCCTGCACCACCCAACCCTGCACCACCTAACCCTGCATCACCCAACCCTGCACCACCCAACCCTGCACCACCCTGCACCGCCCAACCCTGCACCACCTAACCCTGCACCACCCTGCACCACCCAACCCTGCACCACCCTGCACCACCCAACCCTGCACCACCTAACTCTGCACCATCCAACCCTGCACCACCCAACCCTGCACCACCCAACCCTGCACAACCTAACCCTGGACCACCTAATCCTGCACCACCCAACCCTGCACCACCTAACCCTGCACCACCTTACCCTGCACCACCTAATCCTGCACCACCCAACCCTGCACCACCTAATCCTGCACCACCCAACCCTGCACCACCCAACCCTGCACCACCCAACCCTGCACCATCCAACCCTGCACCACCCAACCCTGCACCACCCAACCCTGCACAACCTAACCCTGCACCACCTAACCCTGCACCACCTAATCCTGCACCACCCAACCCTTCACCACCTAACCCTGCACCACCTAATCCTGCACCACCCAACCCTGCACCACCCAACCCTGCACCACCTAATCCTGCACCACCTAACCCTGCACCACCTAATCCTGCACCACCCAACCCTGCACCACCTAGCCCTGCACCACTCTAGTAGTACTATCCCCTCCTCTCTCTGTGTGTATAATCCATAGACTGTTTATATAAAGGACGTAACATCTGTGACGTCACCCATTGGTTTGTGGACTGCTGCTCGGAGGCCAATAGTATCGGATCTGAGCAGCGCCATCTTGAAAATTTCAGTTGCATGCTGGGAAAAATAAAAACATGGATTCTACTTATATGGGCATCAGGAGGAGCATGAGGCGCCCTCCTGAACCTGTGAACCAATCAACCTGTCAATCACCACGTAGCCACGCCCTAATGCATACCCTGCTTTATCGTCACATATAAAATCAGGGAGGCCAAAATGTCCCAAATGAACATCATACTGCATTGAAGAAGGCTTTAAACTAGCGATTGAGACCATAAACACATTTTGAAAACGTTTACTGAGGTTAGAAATCAAGTGAGAAGTTGGTGAATTCTCCATTGACTTGTATAGAGACGGAAGTCCTTTTGACACCAAAACGGTCGCCCCCTGGTGGCCTTTTGATAGAATGCAGTATTGTAGTAGTACTAGCCCCTCCTCTCTCTGTCAGTATAAATATGTGTTAGTAGTATTTGTAGTAGTACTAGCCCCTCCTCTCTCTGTGTATAAGTATGTGTTAGTAGTATTTGTAGTAGTACTAGCCCCTCCTCTCTCTGTGTATAAGTATGTGTTAGTAGTATTTGTAGTAGTACTAGCCCCTCCTCTCTCTGTGTATAAGTATGTGTTAGTAGTATTTGTAGTAGTACTAGCCCCTCCTCTCTCTGTGTATAAGTATGTGTTAGTAGTATTTGTAGTAGTACTAGCCCCTCCTCTCTCTCTGTGTATAAGTACGAGGGTTTAAAGGAGGAGCTGCAGCTTCGTTTTTTCACTTCAAAGTAAAACAGTCAGCATGCTGCCACCGTGAGTACTGCTCTTATACTACTGATTATACTACTGATTATACTACTGATTATACTACTGATTATACTACTGATTATACTACTGATTATACTACTGATTATACTCTGTATACTACTGATTATACTACTGATTATACTACTGATTATACTACTGATTATACTCTGTATACTACTGATTATACTACTGATTATACTCTGTATACTACTGATTATACTACTGATTATACTCTGTATACTACTGATTATACTACTGATTATACTCTGTATACTACTGATTATACTACTGATTATACTACTGATTATACTCTGTATACTACTGATTATACTACTGATTATACTCTTTATACTACTGATTATACTACTGAATGTTTGATTAGAGTGGCATCAGTACTGCAGTAGCATGTGTGTATTAGTACTGCAGTAGTATGTGTGTATTAGTACTGCAGTACTGCAGTAGTATGTGTGTATTAGTACTGCAGTACTGCAGTAGCATGTGTGTATTAGTACTGCAGTAGTATGTGTGTATTAGTACTGCAGTACTGCAGTAGTATGTGTGTATTAGTACTGCAGTACTGCAGTAGCATGTGTGTATTAGTACTGCAGTAGTATGTGTGTATTAGTACTGCAGTACTGCAGTAGTATGTGTGTATTAGTACTGCAGTAGTATGTGTGTATTAGTACTGCAGGGTTAGGGTTGATTGACAGCTCTTCTGTCCAATCAGAAGCATTTATAATGATTTAAAGAATTAGTATTGACCAGTATTGATTAGTATTGATTAGTATTGATTAGTATTGGTTAGTATTGGTTAGTATTGATTAGTATTGGTTAGTATTGATTAGTACTAATAACTAATAGTGGTGTTGATTGATTATTGATTATTGATGGCTGGTACTGAGTGTAACTGTTGATTGATTAGTATTAATAGTTATTGGTTGTTATTGTTATTATTGATCAGTATTGATCAGTACTGATTGCTGCTCTGCTGTCACTACAGAAACTTATTGATCCTGTCGATGGTTGTCTGTCTGGTGACAGTTTCTACGGCTCCTGTGGAGGGTAAAAATACACATTACTGCATTACATTATATTTATGTTTATTATAGTATTATATTTATAACATGTTTATTATAGTAATACATTATATTTATATGTTTATTATAGTATTATATTTATAACATGTTTATTATAGTAATACATTATATTTATATGTTTATTATAGTATTATATTTATAACATGTTTATTATAGTAATACATTATATTTATATGTTTATTATAGTATTATATTTATAACATGTTTATTATAGTAATACATTATATTTATATGTTTATTATAGTATTATATTTATAACATGTTTATTATAGTAATACATTATATTTATATGTTTATTATAGTATTATATTTATAACATGTTTATTATAGTAATACATTATATTTATATGTTTATTATAGTATTATATTTATATGTTTATTATAGTATTATATTTATATGTTTATTATAGTATTATATTTATATGTTTATTATAGTATTATATTTATAACATATATTATTGATGTGTTTACAGAGGCGGAGCGGGAGGAGTTGGAGGCCACAGAGGAGGGGGAGGGGGAGCTGTCTGAGGAAGAGGAGGGTAGGTCTGACAGGAAGTGACATCACAACATAGAACACGTGATCAATAAAGATTAATCATAGCGGTTAGCAGTAGCATTAACTTTAGCATTAGCTCTTTTACCCAAAGAATGAACGACCACGTTAGCATCTGTTGAGACTTTTATTCAGTTTGAAGTCTCTTAGCTGTTAGCAGTTAGCTGTTAGCTGTTAGCAGTTAGCTGTTAGCAGTTAGCTTTTAGCTGTTAGCAGTTAGCTTTTAGCTGTTAGCAGAAGCTCAGCTAACAGCTAACAGCTAACTGCTAATGCTGCGTTGCATCGAATCCGTGTCATTCCAATTTAAAGACAGAAAACCAGTTTTAGCCGCTAATAGAGATTCCTGCAGACCTGGTCCCTGCAGACCTGGTCCCTCTAGACCTGGTCCCTGCAGACCTGGTCCCTGCAGACCTGGTCCCTGTAGACCTGGTCCCTGTAGACCTGGTCCCTGCAGACCTGGTCCCTCTAGACCTGGTCCCTGTAGACCTGGTCCCTGCAGACCTGGTCCCTCTAGACCTGGTCCCTGCAGACCTGGTCCCTCTAGACCTGGTCCCTGCAGACCTGGTCCCTCTAGACCTGGTCCCTGTAGACCTGGTCCCTGCAGACCTGGTCCCTCTAGACCTGGTCCCTGCAGACCTGGTCCCTCTAGACCTGGTCCCTCTAGACCTGGTCCCTGCAGACCTGGTCCCTGTAGACCTGGTCCCTGCAGACCTGGTCCCTCTAGACCTGGTCCCTGTAGACCTGGTCCCTGCAGACCTGGTCCCTCTAGACCTGGTCCCTCTAGACCTGGTCCCTGCGCTGGTCTACAGGAGGGGACAGGGTCCAGCAGCACCTGGATCTCATTCTGAACTTGAACAGTTCTCAGATCGAAGCTAAAGCTAAAGCTAAAGCGATCAATCAACCAATCAATGCATTAATAGTACATGAATGTTGATGGATATAGAGAGAGAGGAGCAGTGCATCATGGGAGTCCCCTGGCAGTCTAAGCCTATAGCAGCATAAACTAGGAGCTGGAACCCTAAACGTAGAGAGGGTGTCTGCCCCCCCGACCCAATCTGGGAGATGGTTCCACAGGAAAGGAACCTGAGAACTGAAGGTTCTGCCTCCTGTTCTACTTTTAGAGATACTAGGAACCACAAGTAGGCCTGCATGCTGGGAGCGCAGTGTTCTAGTAGGTTCATAAGGTTCTATGAGCTGGGAGCACAGTGTTCTAGTAGGTTCATAAGGTTCTATGAGCTGGGAGCGCAGCGTTGTAGTAGGTTCATAAGGTTATATGAGCTGGGAGCACAGTGTTCTAGTGGGTTCATAAGGTTCTATGAGCTGGGAGCGCAGTGTTCTAGTAGGTTCATAAGGGTCTATGAGCTGGGAGCGCAGTGTTCTAGTAGGTTCATAAGGTTCTATGAGCTGGGAGCGCAGTGTTCTAGTAGGTACATAAGGTTCTATGAGCTAGGAGCGCAGTGTTCTAGTAGGTTCATAAGGTTCTATGAGCTGGGAGCGCAGTGTTCTAGTAGGTTCATAAGGTTCTTTGAGCTGAGAGCACAGTGTTCTAGTAGGTTCATAAGGTTCTATGAGCTGGGAGTGCAGTGTTCTAGTAGGTTCATAAGGTTCTATGAGCTGGGAGTGCAGCGTTCTAGTAGGTTCATAGGGTTCTATGAGCTGGGAGCGCAGTGTTCTAGTAGGTTCATAAGGTTCTATGAGCTGGGAGCGCAGTGTTCTAGTAGGTACATAAGGTTCTATGAGCTAGGAGCGCAGTGTTCTAGTAGGTTCATAAGGTTCTATGAGCTGGGAGCGCAGTGTTCTAGTAGGTTTATAAGGTTCTATGAGCTGGGAGCACAGTGTTCTAGTAGTTACATAAGGTTCTTTGAGCTGAGAGCGCAGCGTTCTAGTAGGTTCATAAGGTTCTATGAGCTGGGTGCACAGTGTTCTAGTAGATACATAAGGTTCTATGAGCTGGGAGCGCAGTGTTCTAGCAGGTTCATGAGGTCCTATGAGCTGGGAGCGCAGTGTTCTAGTAGGTTCATAAGGTTCTATGAGCTGGGAGCACAGTGTTCTAGTAGATACATAAGGTTCTATGAGCTGGGAGCGCAGTGTTCTAGCAGGTTCATAAGGTTCTATGAGCTGGGAGCGCAGTGTTCTAGTAGGTTCATAAGGTTCTATGAGCTGGGAGCACAGTGTTCTAGTAGGTTCATAAGGTTCTATGAGCTGGGAGCGCAGTGTTCTAGTAGGTTCATAAGGTTCTATGAGCTGGCAGCGCAGTGTTCTAGTAGGTACATAAGGTTCTATGAGCTGGGAGCGCAGTGTTTTAGTAGGTACATAAGGTTCTATGAGCTGGGAGCGCAGTGTTGTAGTAGGTTCATAAGGTTCTATGAGCTGGGAGCGCAGTGTTCTAGTAGGTTTATAAGGTTCTATGAGCTGGGAGCGCAGTGTTCTAGTAGGTTCATAAGGTTCTATGAGCTGGGAGCGCAGTGTTCTAGTAGGTACATAAGGTTCTTTGAGCTGAGAGCACAGTGTTCTAGTAGGTTCATAAGGTTCTATGAGCTGGGAGTGCAGTGTTCTAGTAGGTTCATAAGGTTCTATGAGCTGGGAGCACAGTGTTCTAGTAGGTTCATGAGGTTCTATGAGCTGTGAGTGCAGCGTTCTAGTAGGTTCATAGGGTTCTATGAGTTCGGAGCGCAGTGTTCTAGTAGGTTCATAAGGTTCTATGAGCTGGGAGCACAGTGTTCTAGTAGGTTCATGAGGTTCTATGAGCTGTGAGTGCAGCGTTCTAGTAGGTTCATAGGGTTCTATGAGCTGGGAGCGCAGTGTTCTAGTAGGTTCATAAGGTTCTATGAGCTGGGAGCGCAGTGTTCTAGTAGGTACATAAGGTTCTATGAGCTAGGAGCGCAGTGTTCTAGTAGGTTCATAAGGTTCTATGAGCTGGGAGCGCAGTGTTCTAGTAGGTTTATAAGGTTCTATGAGCTGGGAGCGCAGTGTTCTAGTAGGTTCATAAGGTTCTATGAGCTGGGAGCGCAGTGTTCTAGTAGGTTTATAAGGTTCTATGAGCTGGGAGCACAGTGTTCTAGTAGGTACATAAGGTTCTTTGAGCTGAGAGCGCAGTGTTCTAGTAGGTTCATAAGGTTCTATGAGCTGGGAGCGCAGTGTTCTAGTAGGTTCATAAGGTTCTATGAGCTGGGAGCGCAGTGTTCTAGTAGGTTCATAAGGTTCTATGAGCTGGGAGCTCAGTGTTCTAGTAGGTTCATAAGGTTCTATGAGCTGGGAGCGCAGTGTTCTAGTAGGTTCATAAGGTTCTATGAGCTGGGAGCGCAGTGTTCTAGTAGGTTCATAAGGTTCTATGAGCTGGGAGCGCAGTGTTCTAGTAGGTTCATAAGGTTCTATGAGCTGGGAGCGCAGTGTTCTAGTAGGTTCATAAGGTTCTATGAGCTGGGAGCGCAGTGTTTTTAGTAGGTACATAAGGTTCTATGAGCTAGGAGCGCAGTGTTCTAGTAGGTTCATAAGGTTCTATGAGCTGGGAGCGCAGTGTTCTAGTAGGTTTATAAGGTTCTATGAGCTGGGAGCGCAGTGTTCTAGTAGGTTCATAAGGTTCTATGAGCTGGGAGCGCAGTGTTTTAGTAGGTTTATAAGGTTCTATGAGCTGGGAGCACAGTGTTCTAGTAGGTACATAAGGTTCTTTGAGCTGAGAGCGCAGTGTTCTAGTAGGTTCATAAGGTTCTATGAGCTGGGAGCACAGTGTTCTAGTAGGTACATAAGGTTCTTTGAGCTGAGAGCGCAGTGTTCTAGTAGGTTCATAAGGTTCTATGAGCTGGGAGCGCAGTGTTCTAGTAGGTTCATAAGGTTCTATGAGCTGGGAGCGCAGTGTTCTAGTAGGTTCATGAGGTTCTATAAGCTGGGAGCGCAGTGTTCTAGTAGGTTCATGAGGTTCTATGAGCTGGGAGCGCAGTGTTCTAGTAGGTTCATAAGGTTCTATGAGCTGGGAGCTCAGTGTTCTAGTAGGTTCATAAGGTTCTATGAGCTGGGAGCGCAGTGTTCTAGTAGGTTCATAAGGTTCTATGAGCTGGGAGCGCAGTGTTCTAGTAGGTTCATAAGGTTCTATGAGCTGGGAGCGCAGTGTTCTCTCAACATGTTTAATTCGAGGACTAAACGTGTCTAACGTGTCGTTGCAGATGACGATGACTCCCAGAGTCTGGATCGGACTGAAGGTGAGACTCTGTGACCTTTAACCTGCAACATAAACCTTCATAAACACAGACAGACTGTTAGACTTTGTTTTTATCTGTTGGAGACAAAGCTGCATTCATCCTGCACCCCCACCTCCCCTCCCCCCCCTCTGCCCCCCTCTAACCCCCCCTCTCTATGCCCCCCCTCTCTATGCCCCCCCTCTCTGCCCCCCTCAGGGCTGCTTGGCGTCCAGCAGACCGCTTCGTTGGTGGCAGCCGGAGGTTCAGGTAACCGGATCCAGATCAGGTTTTTCCTCCTGAACAGTTTGTTTGTTGTTTAATCCGGATCGACCTGATCCAGGTCCACCTGATCCAGGTCCACCTGACCCAGGTCCACCTGATCCAGGTCCACCTGATCCAGGTCCCGCTCTGTTACCCAGCAGGCATTTCTTCATCAGAGCTGCAGGTCAGAAGGTTCAGAGTCACAGAGAGCTGCAGAGAGGTTATTATATATATACACTACTGTTCAAAAGTTTGGGGTCACCCAAACAATTTTGTGTTTTCCATGAACAGTCACACTTATTCACTTATTCACCACCATACGCTGTGAAATGAATAGAAAATAGAGTCAAGACATTGACAAGGTTAGAAATAATGATTTGTATTCCTCCATTTGCAGCAATTACAGCATTGCAGACCTTTGGCATTCTAGCTGTTAATTTGTTGAGGTAATCTGGAGAACACCCCACGCTTCCAGAAGCAGCTCCCACTAGTTGGATTGGTTGGATGGGCACTTCTTGCGTTCCATACGGTCAAGCTGCTCCCACAACAGCTCAATGGGGTTCAGATCTGGTGACTGCGCTGGCCACTCCATTACCGATAGAATACCAGCTGCCTGCTTCTGCTCTAAATAGTTCTTGCACAATTTGGAGGTGTGTTTAGGGTCATTGTCCTGTTGTAGGATGAAATTGGCTCCAATCCAGCGCTGTCCACTGGGTATGGCATGGCGTTGCAAAATGGAGTGATAGCCTTCCTTATTCAGAATCCCTTTTACCCTTTACACATCTCCCACCTTACCAGCACCAAAGCAACCCCAGACCATCACATTACCTCCACCATGCTTAACAGATGGCGTCAGGCATTCTTCCAGCATCTTTTCATTTGTTCTGCGTCTCACAAACGTTCTTCTTTGTGATCCAAACACCTCAAACTTGGATTCATCCGTCCACAACACTTTTTTCCAGTCTTCCTCTGTCCAATGTCTGTGTTCTTTTGCCCATCTTAATCTTTTTCTTTTATTGGCCAGTCTCAGATATGGCTTTTTCTTTGCCACTCTGCCCTGAAGCCCAGAATCCCGCAGCCGCCTCTTCACTGTAGATGTTGACACTGGTGTTTTGCGGGTACTATTTAATGAAGATGCCAGTTGGGGACCTGTGAGGCGTCTGTTTCTCAAAGTAGAGACTCTAATGTACTTATCTTCCTGCTCAGTTGTGCAACGCGGCCTCCCACTTCTTTTTCTACTGTGGTTAGAGCCTGTTTGTGCTGTCCTCTGAAGGGAGTAGTACACACCGTTGTAGGAAATTTTCAATTTCTTAGCAATTTCTCGCATGGAATAGCCTTCATTTCTAAGAGCAACAATAGACTGTCGAGTTTCAGATGAAAGTTCTCTTTCTGGCCATTTTGAGCGTTTAATTGACCCCACCAATGTGATGCTCCAGAAACTCAATCTGCTCAAAGGAAGGTCAGTTTTGTAGCTTCTGTAATGAGCTAAACTGTTTTCAGATGTGTGAACATGATTGTGGGTTTTCTAATCATCCATTAGCCTTCTGAGCCAATGAGCAAACACATTGTACCATTAGAACACCGGAGTGATAGTTGCTGGAAATGGGCCTCTATACATCTATGTAGATATTGCACCAAAAACCAGACATTTGCAGCTAGAATAGTCATTTACCACATTAGCAATGTATAGAGTGTATTTCTTTAAAGTTAAGACTAGTTTAAAGTTATCTTCATTGAGGAGTACAGAGCTGTTCCTTCAGAAATAAGGACATTTCAATGTGACCTCAAACTTTTGAACGGTAGTGTATATATATATATATATTACATTATGAGTTATTATTAGTGATGATAATAATAATGCATTTCAGGGAACTGAAGGTCAGCTTACACATAAACACAATGATTAAAAATACACAATAATATAAATGCATTAAAAACAGAAACCTGCATTAAAGTGAGTATGAAAGTTTGAAGAGGTTTTAAGATGGGATTTGAAGATGGATAGAGAGTTAATGTTCCTGATGTCGGGGGGGGGGGGGCTGAGCGGCTGTGTTGGGGGGGGCAGAGCGGCTGAAGGCTCTGGACCCCATGGTGAACAGACGGGCAGAGGGCACAGTGAGGCTGATCTGACTGACCGGGAGGGAGTGTTGATGTGGAGGAGGTCAGAGAGGTATGGGGGGGGGGGGGGGGGGGGGGGGGGGGCAGAGAGGTGTGGGGGGGAGGGGGGGTAGTGGATGGGGGGGGTCGAGGTTGTGGATGGCCTTGAAAGTGTGAAGCAGGATTTTGAAGTCTATGCCACATGTGACAGGAAGCCAGAGGAGTTGTAGAAGAACACGAGTGATTGATGGAGAGAATACGAGCAGCTGAGTTCTGGACCAGTTGGAGCTTACGGAGGGACGGGAGACCGAAGAGGAGGGGGGGGGGGGGGGTTGCAATAGTCCCGGCGGGATGTGACAACAGTGTGGACCAGGATGGCAGCGCTGTTGGAAGTGACGGACGGAGGCGATTAATATTGTGAAGATGGAAGTAGACCGACCGGGTAACATACCGACACCCAGCCTCTGGACCTGAGTGGAAGCAGAGGAGCTGTCAGTGGGGGTAAAACTGGGAGTGTTAGTGAGAGGATCAGAACCATCGAGGAGAACCAGGATTTCATTTCCTGTAAGCAGACACAGAGGGAGGGGGGGGGGGGATGTGATGCTGATGCTGTAAAGGGTTAACAGGAAGTGACCTCAGGCAGAGCTGGGCTGTGATTGGCTGACAGGAACGTTCTCCTGAGTGGAACAGTGTAATGAAGATGTTCTGCATGTTTGTTTTCAGAGGGGGGGGGGCGAGCTGATGGAGGAACAGCCGGCAGCTCTGCAGGTAAACCACAGAAGAAGAAGAGAAACGTTTCAGTTGATTTAAACAAAGAATTCAAAATAAAATATTTCTACTTCTTCTTCTTCTTCTCTCAGCTCACGGAGGTCATTCTTCTTCTTCTGTGGTCTCTGCAGGTAATCTCACCTTGACTTCCTGTTTCAAACCTCCAAACGATCACATGATTATATTTTATTTTGAAATGATAAAAACCCAAAACTTTTACTCAATATGTGTTATTGATCACCACACTGTGCTGCACTCTGATTGGCTGATGATCAGTAAATAGTAAACATTTGAATTCCTTCCTGTTTGGAGGCGATGTAGGAAATAAAACACATGAAGAAGTGAGTGAATTTGTTTTTCAGCAGCTGGAGGTCCGATCAGCTCAGCAGCTTCAAAGCCGAAAGGTCGGATCAATAATCAATAATCACAGATATTTACTGACTGATGTCATTATTATCATTATTATTGCTTAATTTTAATATTAATTTAATGAGTTTTACTGAAGGAACGTTCTCATGTTCTCAAGTTCTCCTTCTGGTTCTGCAGGTTCTGCAACAGCAGCAGCCAGAGAGCTTTCTGGTTCTCAGCCTGCAGGTAAAGTTCCCTTTAATAAAAGTCTTCAAATGCAGCCTACGTTATATAAAGCGTTACTATGGAAACCTTAAATACAGCCTACGTTATATAAAGCGTTACTATGGAAACCTTAAATACAGCTTACGTTATATAAAGCGTTACTATGGAAACCTTAAATACAGCCTACGGTACATAAAGCGTTACTATGGAAACCTTAAATACAGCTTACGGTATATAAAACGTTACTATGGAAACCTTAAATACAGCCTACGTTATATAAAGCGTTACTATGGAAACCTTAAATACAGCCTACGTTATATAAAGCGTTACTATGGAAACCTTAAATACAGCCTACGGTACATAAAGCGTTACTATGGAAACCTTAAATACAGCCTACGGTATATAAAGCGTTACTATGGAAACCTTAAATACAGCTTACGGTATACAAAGCGTTACTATGGAAACCTTAAATACAGCTTACGTTATATAAAGCGTTACTATGGAAACCTTAATTACAGCCTACGGTATATAAAGCGTTACTATGGAAACCTTAAATACAGCCTACGGTATATAAAGCGTTACTATAGAAACCTTAAATACAGCTTACGGTATATAAAGCGTTACTATGGAAACCTTAAATACAGCCTACGGTATATAAAGCGTTACTATGGAAACCTTAAATACAGCTTACGTTATATAAAGCATTACTATGGAAACCTTAAATACAGCCTACGTTATATAAAGCGTTACTATGGAAACCTTAAATGCAGCCTACGTTATATAAAGCGTTACTATGGAAACCTTAAATACAGCTTACGTTATATAAAGCGTTACTATGGAAACCTTAAATACAGCCTACGTTATATAAAGCGTTACTATGGAAACCTTAAATACAGCCTACGGTATATAAAGCGTTACTATGGAAACCTTAAATACAGCCTACGTTATATAAAGCGTTACTATGGAAACCTTAAATACAGCCTACGGTATATAAAGCGTTACTATAGAAACCTTAAATACAGCTTACGGTATATAAAGCGTTACTATGGAAACCTTAAATACAGCCTACGGTATATAAAGCGTTACTATGGAAACCTTAAATACAGCCTACGTTATATAAAGCGTTACTATAGAAACCTTAAATACAGCTTACGGTATATAAAGCGTTACTATGGAAACCTTAAATACAGCCTACGTTATATAAAGCGTTACTATGGAAACCTTAAATACAGCTTACGTTATATAAAGCATTACTATGGAAACCTTAAATACAGCCTACGGTATATAAAGCGTTACTATGGAAACCTTAAATACAGCCTACGTTATATAAAGCGTTACTATGGAAACCTTAAATACAGCCTACGTTATATAAAGCGTTACTATGGAAACCTTAAATACAGCCTACGTTATATAAAGCGTTACTATGGAAACCTTAAATACAGCTTACGGTATATAAAGCGTTACTATGGAAACCTTAAATACAGCCTACGGTATATAAAGCGTTACTATGGAAACTTTAAATACAGCCTACGGTATATAAAGCGTTACTATGGAAACCTTAAATACAGCCTACGGTATATAAAGCGTTACTATGGAAACCTTAAATACAGCTTACGGTATATAAAGCGTTACTATGGAAACCTTAAATACAGCCTACGGTATATAAAGCGTTACTATGGAAACCTTAAATACAGTCTACGGTATATAAAGCGTTACTATGGAAACCTTAAATACAGCTTACGGTATATAAAGCGTTACTATGGAAACCTTAAATACAGCCTACGGTATATAAAGCGTTACTATGGAAACTTTAAATACAGCTTACGTTATATAAAGCGTTACTATGGAAACCTTAAATACAGCCTACGTTATATAAAGCGTTACTATGGAAACCTTAAATACAGCTTACGTTATATAAAGCATTACTATGGAAACCTTAAATACAGCCTACGTTATATAAAGCGTTACTATGGAAACCTTAAATACAGCCTACGTTATATAAAGCGTTACTATGGAAACCTTAAATACAGCCTACGTTATATAAAGCGTTACTATGGAAACCTTAAATACAGCCTACGTTATATAAAGCGTTACTATGGAAACCTTAAATACAGCCTACGTTATATAAAGCGTTACTATGGAAACCTTAAATACAGCCTACGTTATATAAAGCGTTACTATGGAAACCTTAAATACAGCTTACGGTATATAAAGCGTTACTATGGAAACCTTAAATACAGCCTACGCTATATAAAGCGTTACTATGGAAACTTTAAATACAGCCTACGGTATATAAAGCGTTACTATGGAAACCTTAAATACAGCTTACGGTATATAAAGCGTTACTATGGAAACCTTAAATACAGCCTACGGTATATAAAGCGTTACTATGGAAACCTTAAATACAGTCTACGGTATATAAAGCGTTACTATGGAAACTTTAAATACAGCCTACGGTATATAAAGCGTTACTATGGAAACCTTAAATACAGCTTACGGTATATAAAGCGTTACTATGGAAACCTTAAATACAGCCTACGGTATATAAAGCGTTACTATGGAAACCTTAAATACAGCCTACGGTATATAAAGCGTTACTATGGAAACCTTAAATACAGCTTACGGTATATAAAGCGTTACTATGGAAACCTTAAATACAGCCTACGTTATATAAAGCGTTACTATGGAAACCTTAAATACAGTCTACGTTATATAAAGCGTTACTATGGAAACCTTAAATACAGTCTACGTTATATAAAGCGTTACTATGGGAACCTTAAATACAGTCTACGTTATATAAAGCGTTACTATGGAAACCTTAAATACAGTCTACGTTATATAAAGCGTTACTATGGAAACCTTAAATACAGCCTACGTTATATAAAGCGTTACTATGGAAACCTTAAATACAGCCTACGTTATATAAAGCGTTACTATGGAAACCTTAAATACAGCCTACGTTATATAAAGCGTTACTATGGAAACCTTAAATACAGCCTACGTTATATAAAGCGTTACTATGGAAACCTTAAATACAGCCTACGTTATATAAAGCGTTACTATGGAAACCTTAAATACAGTCTACGTTATATAAAGCGTTACTATGGAAACCTTAAATACAGCCTACAGTATATAAAGCGTTACTATGGAAACCAGCTCATATATATTTTATGTCACTGATCATTTTGTGTTTATGTGAAAACTTTGATAAAGAACACAGAACTGACCCAACATGTTTGTGTCTGCAGGTTCAGGCTCTGCTGGTTCTGCAGGTTCTGCAGGTTCAGGCTCTGCAGGTTCTGCAGGCTCTGTAGGTTCTGCAGGTTCTTCAGGTTCTGCAGGCTCTGCAGGTTCTGAAGGTTCTGAAGGTTCTGAGGGTTCTGATGGAGTGGACTTCGAGTCAAACGGTGATTCTCTTTATCATCTGTGCTGATCAATAAGTTTGTGATCGGTGACGTTGAGCTGAATCATGATTATTGTTCCAGGTAACGGACAGAAGCTGCTGATTGGAGGAGGAGGAGCTGTCACTCACACAGGTGAGCTGCAGGGATTACCTGTCTGTCTCTCACCTGTCTGTCTGTCTCTCACCTGTCTGTCTGTCTCTCACCTGTCTGTCTCTCACCTGTCTGTCTGTCTCTCACCTGTCTGTCTCTCACCTGTCTGTCTGTCTGTCTGTCTGTCTGTCTCTCACCTGTCTGTCTCTCACCTGTCTGTCTGTCTCTCACCTGTCTGTCTGTCTGTCTCTCACCTGTCTGTCTGTCTCTGACCTGTCTGTCTGTCTGTCTGTCTGTCTGTCTCTCACCTGTCTGTCTCTCACCTGTCTGTCTGTCTCTGACCTGTCTGTCTGTCTGTCTGTCTGTCTGTCTCTCACCTGTCTGTCTCTCACCTGTCTGTCTGTCTCTCACCTGTCTGTCTGTCTCTCACCTGTCTGTCTGTCTGTCTCTCACCTGTCTGTCTCTCACCTGTCTGTCTCTCACCTGTCTGTCTGTCTGTCACCTGTCTGTCTCAGATGTTCTGGATCCATTTGGAGTGTCTCACCTTGATTATCCAGGTGAGATCTGTCAGTTGTAATTTCTTCGTCTTCATCAGAGGATGGATATTAATTATAGATTATTATATAATATATCTATCCATCGGTCTGTATTTATATATATATCTGAGTAATTAAATGATGAGGATGATGCTGTGATACCACCTGCAGCCTGCAGGGGGCGATGTGATCAGCTGATTAAACAAACTGATGTCAGAAACAGGAAGATGTTTTTCTAATTTCAGGACTTGTGGACCCGTTAGCTCATGACTTCCTGTTTGGCCTGATGGGTAAGTTCATCGTGTTCGTCGTCAAGGAAACCTTAATATCAACTACAACTCCCAAGATGCATTTCACTAACAAACATTTTGTCAATACTGTAGTTTTGTACTACAGCATAAACTACGAGCTGGAACCCTAACTATTAGCTTTATTACAAAGGATATTCTAGTAGGTTCATAAGGTTCTATGAGCTGGGAGCGCAGTGTTCTAGTATGTTCATAAGGTTCTATGAGCTGGGAGCGCAGTGTTCTAGTATGTTCATAAGGTTCTATGAGCTGGGAGCGCAGTGTTCTAGTAGGTTCATGAGGTTCTATGAGCTGGGAGCGCAGTGTTCTAGTAGGTTCATAAGGTTCTATGAGCTGGGAGCGCAGTGTTCTAGTAGGTTCATGAGGTTCTATGAGCTGGGAGCGCAGTGTTCTAGTAGGTTCATAAGGTTCTATGAGCTGGGAGCGCAGTGTTCTAGTAGGTTCATAAGGTTCTATGAGCTGGGAGCGCAGTGTTCTAGTAGGTTCATAAGGTTCTATGAGCTGGGAGCGCAGTGTTCTAGTAGGTTCATAAGGTTCTATGAGCTGGGAGCGCATTGTTCTAGTAGGTTCATAAGGTTCTATGAGCTGGGAGCGCAGTGTTCTAGTAGGTTCATAAGGTTCTATGAGCTGGGAGCGCAGTGTTCTAGTATGTTCATAAGGTTCTATGAGCTGGGAGCGCAGTGTTCTAGTATGTTCATAAGGTTCTATGAGCTGGGAGCGCAGTGTTCTAGTAGGTTCATGAGGTTCTATGAGCTGGGAGCGCAGTGTTCTAGTAGGTTCATAAGGTTCTATGAGCTGGGAGCGCAGTGTTCTAGTAGGTTCATGAGGTTCTATGAGCTGGGAGCGCAGTGTTCTAGTAGGTTCATAAGGTTCTATGAGCTGGGAGCGCAGTGTTCTAGTAGGTTCATAAGGTTCTATGAGCTGGGAGCGCAGTGTTCTAGTAGGTTCATAAGGTTCTATGAGCTGGGAGCGCAGTGTTCTAGTAGGTTCATAAGGTTCTATGAGCTGGGAGCGCATTGTTCTAGTAGGTTCATAAGGTTCTATGAGCTGGGAGCGCAGCGTTCTAGTAGGTTCATAAGGTTCTATGAGCTGGGAGCGCAGTGTTCTAGTAGGTTCATGAGGTTCTATGAGCTGGGAGCGCAGTGTTCTAGTAGGTTCATAAGGTTCTATGAGCTGGGAGCGCAGTGTTCTAGTAGGTTCATGAGGTTCTATGAGCTGGGAGCGCAGTGTTCTAGTAGGTTCATGAGGTTCTATAAGCTGGGAGCGCAGTGTTCTAGTAGGTTTATAAGGTTCTATGAGCTGGGAGCGCAGTGTTCTAGTAGGTTCATAAGGTTCTATGAGCTGGGAGCACAGTTTTCTAGTAGGTTCATAAGGTTCTTTGAGCTGGGAGCACAGTGTTCTAGTAGGTTCATAAGGTTCTATGAGCTGGGAGAGCAGTGTTCTAGTAGGTTCATAAGGTTCTATGA
>NC_084985.1:157500-175000 GCF_963691925.1 Scomber scombrus
CCTCAGAGAACCCTCAGAGAATGTCAGAGAACCCTCAGAGAGCCCTCAGAGAGCCCTCAGAGAACCTCAGAGAGCCCTCAGAGAGCCGTCAGAGAACCCTCAGAGAACCTCAGAGAACCCTCAGAGAACCTCAGAGAACCCTCAGAGAATGTCAGAGAACCCTCAGAGAGCCCTCAGAGAACCCTCAGAGAATGTCAGAGAGCCCTCAGAGAGCCCTCAGAGAACCTCAGAGAGCCCTCAGAGAGCCGTCAGAGAACCCTCAGAGAACCTCAGAGAACCCTCAGAGAGCCCTCAGAGAGCCCTCAGAGAATGTCAGAGAACCCTCAGAGAGCCCTCAGAGAACCCTCAGAGAATGTCAGAGAGCCCTCAGAGAGCCCTCAGAGAATGTCAGAGAACCCTCAGAGAGCCCTCAGAGAATGTCAGAGAACCCTCAGAGAACCCTCAGAGAGCCCTCAGAGAATGTCAGAGAACCCTCAGAGAACCCTCGGAGAACCCTCAGAGAGCCCTCAGAGAACCCTCAGAGAGCCCTCAGAGAACCCTCAGAGAGCCCTCAGAGAACCCTCAGAGAATGTCAGAGAACCCTCAGAGAGCCCTCAGAGAATGTCAGAGAACCCTCAGAGAGCCCTCAGAGAATGTCAGAGAACCCTCAGAGAACCCTCAGAGAGCCCTCAGAGAATGTCAGAGAACCCTCAGAGAACCCTCGGAGAACCCTCAGAGAGCCCTCAGAGAACCCTCAGAGAGCCCTCAGAGAACCCTCAGAGAGCCCTCAGAGAACCCTCAGAGAATGTCAGAGAACCCTCAGAGAGCCCTCAGAGAACCCTCAGAGAGCCCTCAGAGAACCCTCAGAGAGCCCTCAGAGAACCCTCAGAGAACCCTCAGAGAGCCCTCAGAGAACTGTTTAGAGCTGCTCCCTCATTGGTTAGGATGTTTATGTAGGAAGTGACAGGTGAATGAACCAATCAGATTCAGATTCATAGTGGGGGGGGGCTTCTCAAAGCTGCTAGCTTAACCGCTAGCAGGCGCAGCATGAACTAAGACAAGCTAGCTAGCTAAGCAGCGTTGCTAAAGGGAGGACCGACTCCAGCACCGGATCCTCGGCTTCTGATGGTTCTGAACTCTAAAGACTCTACTGATAGTTTATATTTATGTTCTGTGTAATCTACTCAGTTACTTTTAGAACCAACATGATGGAGCCGGCTGCTCATCCCGACCCTTTACCCTGAAGTCAGGGTTCTCCACTGGTTCTAACACGGGTTCTAACGCGGGTTCTAACGCAGGTTCTAACGCAGGTTCTAACGCGGGTTCTAACGTGTGTTCTAACAGGTCATACAGCTGTGACGGATCAAACACAAACGGCTGGTAAGTTTTTAGAAGTTCAACATTAAAATTTCATCAGAACCACAAAATTCAGTGTTCTAGATAAAGGTTCTGGTTACAGTTTAGTGTTCTAGATAAAGGTTCTGGTTACAGTTTAGTGTTCTAGGTAAAGGTTCTGGTTACAGTTTAGTGTTCTAGATAAAGGTTCTGGTTACAGTTTAGTGTTCTAGATAAAGGTTCTGGTTACAGTTTAGTGTTCTAGATAAAGGTTCTGGTTACAGTTTAGTGTTCTAGATAAAGGTTCTGGTTACAGTTTAGTGTTCTAGGTAAAGGTTCTGGTTACAGTTTAGTGTTCTAGGTAAAGGTTCTGGTTGAGATCAGTGTTCTAGGTAAAGGTTCTGGTTACAGTTTAGTGTTCTAGGTAAAGGTTCTGGTTACAGTTTTGTGTTCTAGATAAAGGTTCTGGTTTAGTGTTCTAGGTAAAGGTTCTGGTTGAGATCAGTGTTCTAGGTAAAGGTTCTGGTTTAGTGTTCTAGGTAAAGGTTCTGTTTTTGTGTTCTAGGTAAAGGTTCTGGTTTAGTGTTCTAGGTAAAGGTTCTGGTTTAGTGTTCTAGGTAAAGGTTCTGGGTTTGGGTTCTAGGTAAAGGTTCTGGTTTAGTGTTCTAGGTAAAGGTTCTGGTTTAGTGTTCTAGGTAAAGGTTCTGGTTTAGTGTTCTAGGTAAAGGTTCTGTTTTTGTGTTCTAGGTAAAGGTTCTGGTTACAGTTTAGTGTTCTAGGTAAAGGTTCTGGTTACAGTTTAGTGTTCTAGGTAAAGGTTCTGGGTTTGGGTTGTAGGTAAAGGTTCTGGTTTAGTGTTCTAGGTAAAGGTTCTGGTTGAGATCAGTGTTCTAGGTAAAGGTTCTGGTTGAGATCAGTGTTCTAGGTAAAGGTTCTGGTTTAGTGTTCTAGGTAAAGGTTCTGGTTACAGTTTAGTGTTCTAGGTAAAGGTTCTGGTTTAGTGTTCTAGGTAAAGGTTCTGGTTGAGATCAGTGTTCTAGGTAAAGGTTCTGGTTGAGATCAGTGTTCTACGTAAAGGTTCTGGTTTAGTGTTCTAGGTAAAGGTTCTGGTTTAGTGTTCTAGGTAAAGGTTCTGGTTACAGTTTAGTGTTCTAGGTAAAGGTTCTGGTTTAGTGTTCTAGGTAAAGGTTCTGGTTTAGTGTTCTAGGTAAAGGTTCTGGTTTAGTGTTCTAGGTAAAGGTTCTGGTTTAGTGTTCTAGGTAAAGGTTCTGGTTTAGTGTTCTAGGTAAAGGTTCTGGTTTAGTGTTCTAGGTAAAGGTTCTGGTTTAGTGTTCTAGGTAAAGGTTCTGGTTACAGTTTAGTGTTCTAGGTAAAGGTTCTGGGTTTGGGTTCTAGGTAAAGGTTCTGGGTTTGGGTTCTAGGTAAAGGTTCTGGTTTAGTGTTCTAGGTAAAGGTTCTGGTTACAGTTTAGTGTTCTAGGTAAAGGTTCTGGTTACAGTTTAGTGTTCTAGGTAAAGGTTCTGGTTTAGTGTTCTAGGTAAAGGTTCTGGTTTAGTGTTCTAGGTAAAGGGTTCTGGGTTATTGTTCTAGGTAAAGGTTCTGGTTTAGGGTTCTAGGTAAAGGTTCTGGGTTTGGGTTCTGAGATCAGGTGCTGAACACTTGTTCTTTGTGTTCTCTTGGTTCTGTTTGTTCTCTGCAGGTTCCACTGAACAGAACCACACATCTGGTCAGAGTCCTGAAGGTTGGTACCGAACCCTTTAATGAAGGTTCTGGTTCAGTGGGTCAGGAACCGAGGTTCTGAAGGTTCTAGTAGGGTTAGTTTATAGTTTATAGTTTATAGTTTATAGTTTATAGTTTATAGTTTAATAGTTTATAGTTTATAGTTTATAGTTTATAGTTTATAGTTTATAGTTTAATAGTTTAATAGTTTATAGTTTAATAGTTTATAGTTTATAGTTTAATAGTTTAATAGTTTATAGTTTATAGTTTATAGTTTATAGTTTATAGTTTATAGTTTATAGTTTATAGTTTATAGTTTATAGTTTATAGTTTAATAGTTTATAGTTTAATAGTTTATAGTTTATAGTTTAATAGTTTATAGTTTAATAGTTTATAGTTTATAGTTTATAGTTTATAGTTTATAGTTTATAGTTTATAGTTTATAGTTTAATAGTTTATAGTTTATAGTTTATAGTTTATAGTTTAATAGTTTATAGTTTATAGTTTATAGTTTATAGTTTATAGTTTATAGTTTATAGTTTATAGTTTAATAGTTTATAGTTTATAGTTTATAGTTTATAGTTTAATAGTTTATAGTTTATAGTTTATAGTTTATAGTTTAATAGTTAATAGTTTATAGTTTATAGTTTATAGTTTATAGTTTATAGTTTAATAGTTTATAGTTTATAGTTTATAGTTTAATAGTTTATAGTTTATAGTTTATAGTTTATAGTTTAATAGTTTATAGTTTATAGTTTATAGTTTATAGTTTAATAGTTTAATAGTTTATAGTTTAATAGTTTAATAGTTTATAGTTTAATAGTTTATAGTTTATAGTTTATAGTTTATAGTTTAATAGTTTAATAGTTTATAGTTTAATAGTTTATAGTTTATAGTTTATAGTTTATAGTTTATAGTTTATAGTTTATAGTTTATAGTTTATAGTTTAATAGTTTATAGTTTATAGTTTATAGTTTATAGTTTATAGTTTATAGTTTATAGTTTATAGTTTATAGTTTAATAGTTTATAGTTTAATAGTTTATAGTTTATAGTTTATAGTTTATAGTTTATAGTTTATAGTTTATAGTTTATAGTTTATAGTTTATAGTTTAATAGTTTATAGTTTAATAGTTTATAGTTTATAGTTTAATAGTTTAATAGTTTATAGTTTATAGTTTATAGTTTATAGTTTAATAGTTTATAGTTTATAGTTTATAGTTTATAGTTTAATAGTTTATAGTTTATAGTTTATAGTTTATAGTTTATAGTTTATAGTTTATAGTTTATAGTTTAATAGTTTAATAGTTTATAGTTTATAGTTTATAGTTTAATAGTTTATAGTTTATAGTTTATAGTTTATAGTTTATAGTTTATAGTTTATAGTTTAATAGTTTATAGTTTAATAGTTTATAGTTTATAGTTTATAGTTTATAGTTTAATAGTTTAATAGTTTATAGTTTATAGTTTATAGTTTATAGTTTATAGTTTATAGTTTAATAGTTTATAGTTTATAGTTTAATAGTTTATAGTTTATAGTTTATAGTTTATAGTTTAATAGTTTATAGTTTAATAGTTTATAGTTTATAGTTTATAGTTTATAGTTTATAGTTTATAGTTTAATAGTTTATAGTTTATAGTTTATAGTTTATAGTTTAATAGTTTATAGTTTATAGTTTATAGTTTATAGTTTATAGTTTATAGTTTATAGTTTATAGTTTATAGTTTATAGTTTATAGTTTATAGTTTATAGTTTATAGTTTATAGTTTAATAGTTTAATAGTTTATAGTTTAATAGTTTATAGTTTATAGTTTATAGTTTATAGTTTATAGTTTAATAGTTTATAGTTTATAGTTTATAGTTTAATAGTTTATAGTTTATAGTTTATAGTTTAATAGTTTATAGTTTATAGTTTATAGTTTATAGTTTATAGTTTAATAGTTTATAGTTTATAGTTTATAGTTTAATAGTTTATAGTTTATAGTTTATAGTTTATAGTTTATAGTTTATAGTTTAATAGTTTATAGTTTAATAGTTTATAGTTTATAGTTTAATAGTTTATAGTTTATAGTTTATAGTTTATAGTTTATAGTTTAATAGTTTATAGTTTATAGTTTATAGTTTATAGTTTAATAGTTTATAGTTTATAGTTTATAGTTTATAGTTTATAGTTTAATAGTTTATAGTTTATAGTTTATAGTTTAATAGTTTATAGTTTATAGTTTATAGTTTAATAGTTTATAGTTTATAGTTTATAGTTTATAGTTTATAGTTTATAGTTTATAGTTTATAGTTTATAGTTTATAGTTTATAGTTTATAGTTTATAGTTTATAGTTTATAGTTTATAGTTTATAGTTTATAGTTTATAGTTTAATAGTTTATAGTTTATAGTTTATAGTTAATAGTTTATAGTTTAATAGTTTATAGTTTAATAGTTTATAGTTTAATAGTTTATAGTTTATAGTTTATAGTTTAATAGTTTATAGTTTAATAGTTTATAGTTTATAGTTTATAGTTTAATAGTTTATAGTTTATAGTTTATAGTTTATAGTTTATAGTTTAATAGTTTATAGTTTATAGTTTATAGTTAATAGTTTATAGTTTATAGTTTATAGTTTATAGTTTATAGTTTATAGTTTATAGTTTATAGTTTATAGTTTAATAGTTTATAGTTTATAGTTTATAGTTTATAGTTTAATAGTTTATAGTTTAATAGTTTATAGTTTATAGTTTAATAGTTTATAGTTTATAGTTTAATAGTTTATAGTTTATAGTTTATAGTTTATAGTTTAATAGTTTATAGTTTATAGTTTATAGTTTATAGTTTATAGTTTATAGTTTAATAGTTTATAGTTTATAGTTTATAGTTTATAGTTTATAGTTTAATAGTTTATAGTTTATAGTTTAATAGTTTATAGTTTATAGTTTATAGTTAATAGTTTAATAGTTTATAGTTTATAGTTTATAGTTTAATAGTTTATAGTTTAATAGTTTATAGTTTATAGTTTAATAGTTTATAGTTTATAGTTTATAGTTTAATAGTTTATAGTTTATAGTTTAATAGTTTATAGTTTATAGTTTATAGTTTAATAGTTTATAGTTTATAGTTTATAGTTTATAGTTTATAGTTTATAGTTTAATAGTTTATAGTTTAATAGTTTATAGTTTATAGTTTATAGTTTATAGTTTAATAGTTTATAGTTTATAGTTTATAGTTTATAGTTTATAGTTTATAGTTTATAGTTTAATAGTTTAATAGTTTATAGTTTATAGTTTATAGTTTAATAGTTTATAGTTTATAGTTTATAGTTTATAGTTTATAGTTTATAGTTTAATAGTTTATAGTTTATAGTTTATAGTTTAATAGTTTATAGTTTATAGTTTATAGTTTATAGTTTATAGTTTATAGTTTATAGTTTATAGTTTATAGTTTAATAGTTTAATAGTTTATAGTTTAATAGTTTATAGTTTAATAGTTTATAGTTTATAGTTTATAGTTTATAGTTTATAGTTTATAGTTTATAGTTTATAGTTTATAGTTTAATAGTTTATAGTTAATAGTTTAATAGTTTATAGTTTATAGTTTATAGTTTAATAGTTTATAGTTTATAGTTTATAGTTTAATAGTTTATAGTTTATAGTTTATAGTTTAATAGTTAATAGTTTATAGTTTATAGTTTATAGTTTATAGTTTATAGTTTATAGTTTAATAGTTTATAGTTTATAGTTTATAGTTTATAGTTTATAGTTTATAGTTTAATAGTTTAATAGTTTATAGTTTAATAGTTTATAGTTTAATAGTTTATAGTTTATAGTTTATAGTTTAATAGTTTATAGTTTAATAGTTTATAGTTTAATAGTTTATAGTTTATAGTTTATAGTTTATAGTTTATAGTTTATAGTTAATAGTTTATAGTTTAATAGTTTATAGTTTAATAGTTTATAGTTTATAGTTTAATAGTTTATAGTTTAATAGTTTATAGTTTATAGTTTATAGTTTATAGTTTATAGTTTATAGTTTAATAGTTTATAGTTTATAGTTTAATAGTTTATAGTTTATAGTTTATAGTTTATAGTTTATAGTTTATAGTTTATAGTTTAATAGTTTATAGTTTATAGTTTAATAGTTTATAGTTTATAGTTTATAGTTTAATAGTTTATAGTTTAATAGTTTATAGTTTATAGTTTATAGTTTATAGTTTATAGTTTATAGTTTATAGTTTATAGTTTAATAGTTTATAGTTTATAGTTTATAGTTTAATAGTTTATAGTTTAATAGTTTATAGTTTATAGTTTATAGTTTATAGTTTATAGTTTAATAGTTTATAGTTTAATAGTTTATAGTTTATAGTTTATAGTTTATAGTTTATAGTTTATAGTTTATAGTTTATAGTTTATAGTTTATAGTTTATAGTTTATAGTTTATAGTTTATAGTTTATAGTTTAATAGTTTATAGTTTATAGTTTAATAGTTTATAGTTTATAGTTTATAGTTTAATAGTTTATAGTTTATAGTTTATAGTTTATAGTTTATAGTTTATAGTTTATAGTTTATAGTTTATAGTTTAATAGTTTATAGTTTATAGTTTAATAGTTTATAGTTTAATAGTTTATAGTTTATAGTTTATAGTTTATAGTTTATAGTTTATAGTTTATAGTTTATAGTTTAATAGTTTAATAGTTTATAGTTTATAGTTTATAGTTTATAGTTTATAGTTTATAGTTTATAGTTTATAGTTTAATAGTTTATAGTTTATAGTTTATAGTTTAATAGTTTATAGTTTATAGTTTATAGTTTATAGTTTATAGTTTATAGTTTATAGTTTATAGTTTATAGTTTAATAGTTTATAGTTTATAGTTTAATAGTTTATAGTTTATAGTTTATAGTTTATAGTTTAATAGTTTATAGTTTATAGTTTATAGTTTATAGTTTATAGTTTATAGTTTATAGTTTATAGTTTAATAGTTTATAGTTTATAGTTTATAGTTTAATAGTTTATAGTTTAATAGTTTATAGTTTATAGTTTATAGTTTATAGTTTATAGTTTAATAGTTTATAGTTTAATAGTTTATAGTTTATAGTTTATAGTTTATAGTTTATAGTTTATAGTTTATAGTTTATAGTTTATAGT
Source organism: Scomber scombrus (assembly GCF_963691925.1). Lineage (NCBI taxonomy): Eukaryota > Metazoa > Chordata > Actinopteri > Scombriformes > Scombridae > Scomber > Scomber scombrus. Next base: position 165,667 of record NC_084985.1, read on the forward strand.
TTATAGTTTATAGTTTAATAGTTTATAGTTTATAGTTTAATAGTTTATAGTTTATAGTTTATAGTTTAATAGTTTATAGTTTATAGTTTATAGTTTATAGTTTATAGTTTATAGTTTATAGTTTATAGTTTATAGTTTAATAGTTTATAGTTTATAGTTTAATAGTTTATAGTTTATAGTTTATAGTTTATAGTTTATAGTTTATAGTTTATAGTTTATAGTTTATAGTTTATAGTTTATAGTTTATAGTTTATAGTTTATAGTTTATAGTTTATAGTTTATAGTTTATAGTTTATAGTTTATAGTTTATAGTTTAATAGTTTATAGTTTATAGTTTAATAGTTTATAGTTTATAGTTTATAGTTTATAGTTTATAGTTTAATAGTTTATAGTTTATAGTTTAATAGTTTATAGTTTATAGTTTATAGTTTATAGTTTATAGTTTATAGTTTATAGTTTATAGTTTATAGTTTATAGTTTATAGTTTATAGTTTATAGTTTAATAGTTTATAGTTTAATAGTTTATAGTTTATAGTTTATAGTTTATAGTTTATAGTTTATAGTTTATAGTTTATAGTTTATAGTTTATAGTTTATAGTTTATAGTTTATAGTTTATAGTTTATAGTTTAATAGTTTATAGTTTAATAGTTTATAGTTTAATAGTTTATAGTTTATAGTTTATAGTTTAATAGTTTAATAGTTTATAGTTTAATAGTTTATAGTTTATAGTTTATAGTTTATAGTTTATAGTTTATAGTTTATAGTTTATAGTTTATAGTTTATAGTTTATAGTTTATAGTTTATAGTTTATAGTTTATAGTTTATAGTTTATAGTTTATAGTTTATAGTTTATAGTTTATAGTTTATAGTTTATAGTTTATAGTTTATAGTTTATAGTTTATAGTTTATAGTTTATAGTTTATAGTTTATAGTTTATAGTTTATAGTTTATAGTTTATAGTTTAATAGTTTATAGTTTAATAGTTTATAGTTTATAGTTTATAGTTTATAGTTTAATAGTTTAATAGTTTATAGTTTATAGTTTATAGTTTATAGTTTAATAGTTTATAGTTTATAGTTTATAGTTTATAGTTTAATAGTTTATAGTTTATAGTTTATAGTTTATAGTTTAATAGTTTATAGTTTAATAGTTTATAGTTTATAGTTTATAGTTTATAGTTTAATAGTTTATAGTTTATAGTTTAATAGTTTATAGTTTATAGTTTATAGTTTATAGTTTAATAGTTTATAGTTTATAGTTTATAGTTTATAGTTTAATAGTTTATAGTTTATAGTTTATAGTTTATAGTTTATAGTTTATAGTTTATAGTTTATAGTTTATAGTTTATAGTTTATAGTTTATAGTTTATAGTTTATAGTTTATAGTTTATAGTTTAATAGTTTATAGTTTATAGTTTATAGTTTATAGTTTAATAGTTTATAGTTTATAGTTTATAGTTTATAGTTTAATAGTTTATAGTTTATAGTTTAATAGTTTATAGTTTATAGTTTATAGTTTATAGTTTAATAGTTTATAGTTTATAGTTTATAGTTTATAGTTTAATAGTTTATAGTTTATAGTTTATAGTTTATAGTTTATAGTTTATAGTTTATAGTTTATAGTTTATAGTTTATAGTTTATAGTTTATAGTTTATAGTTTATAGTTTATAGTTTATAGTTTATAGTTTATAGTTTAATAGTTTATAGTTTATAGTTTATAGTTTATAGTTTAATAGTTTAATAGTTTATAGTTTATAGTTTATAGTTTAATAGTTTATAGTTTATAGTTTAATAGTTTATAGTTTATAGTTTATAGTTTATAGTTTATAGTTTATAGTTTAATAGTTTATAGTTTATAGTTTATAGTTTATAGTTTATAGTTTATAGTTTATAGTTTATAGTTTATAGTTTAATAGTTTAATAGTTTATAGTTTATAGTTTAATAGTTTATAGTTTATAGTTTATAGTTTATAGTTTATAGTTTATAGTTTATAGTTTATAGTTTATAGTTTATAGTTTAATAGTTTATAGTTTATAGTTTATAGTTTATAGTTTAATAGTTTATAGTTTATAGTTTATAGTTTAATAGTTTATAGTTTATAGTTTAATAGTTTATAGTTTATAGTTTATAGTTTATAGTTTATAGTTTATAGTTTATAGTTTATAGTTTATAGTTTATAGTTTATAGTTTAATAGTTTATAGTTTATAGTTTATAGTTTATAGTTTATAGTTTATAGTTTATAGTTTATAGTTTATAGTTTATAGTTTATAGTTTATAGTTTATAGTTTATAGTTTATAGTTTATAGTTTATAGTTTATAGTTTAATAGTTTATAGTTTATAGTTTATAGTTTAATAGTTTAATAGTTTAATAGTTTATAGTTTAATAGTTTATAGTTTAATAGTTTATAGTTTAATAGTTTATAGTTTATAGTTTATAGTTTATAGTTTATAGTTTATAGTTTATAGTTTATAGTTTATAGTTTAATAGTTTAATAGTTTAATAGTTTATAGTTTATAGTTTATAGTTTATAGTTTATAGTTTATAGTTTATAGTTTATAGTTTATAGTTTATAGTTTAATAGTTTAATAGTTTATAGTTTAATAGTTTATAGTTTATAGTTTAATAGTTTAATAGTTTATAGTTTATAGTTTATAGTTTATAGTTTAATAGTTTATAGTTTATAGTTTAATAGTTTAATAGTTTATAGTTTATAGTTTATAGTTTATAGTTTATAGTTTATAGTTTAATAGTTTATAGTTTATAGTTTATAGTTTAATAGTTTAATAGTTTATAGTTTATAGTTTATAGTTTATAGTTTAATAGTTTATAGTTTATAGTTTATAGTTTAATAGTTTAATAGTTTATAGTTTATAGTTTATAGTTTATAGTTTAATAGTTTATAGTTTATAGTTTATAGTTTAATAGTTTAATAGTTTATAGTTTATAGTTTAATAGTTTATAGTTTATAGTTTATAGTTTAATAGTTTATAGTTTATAGTTTATAGTTTAATAGTTTATAGTTTATAGTTTATAGTTTATAGTTTAATAGTTTAATAGTTTATAGTTTATAGTTTATAGTTTATAGTTTATAGTTTATAGTTTATAGTTTATAGTTTATAGTTTATAGTTTAATAGTTTATAGTTTATAGTTTAATAGTTTATAGTTTATAGTTTAATAGTTTAATAGTTTATAGTTTAATAGTTTAATAGTTTATAGTTTAATAGTTTATAGTTTATAGTTTAATAGTTTAATAGTTTATAGTTTAATAGTTTAATAGTTTAATAGTTTATAGTTTATAGTTTATAGTTTATAGTTTATAGTTTAATAGTTTATAGTTTATAGTTTATAGTTTATAGTTTATAGTTTAATAGTTTATAGTTTATAGTTTATAGTTTATAGTTTATAGTTTAATAGTTTAATAGTTTATAGTTTAATAGTTTAATAGTTTATAGTTTATAGTTTATAGTTTATAGTTTATAGTTTATAGTTTAATAGTTTATAGTTTAATAGTTTAATAGTTTATAGTTTATAGTTTATAGTTTATAGTTTATAGTTTAATAGTTTATAGTTTAATAGTTTAATAGTTTATAGTTTATAGTTTATAGTTTATAGTTTATAGTTTATAGTTTATAGTTTATAGTTTATAGTTTAATAGTTTATAGTTTATAGTTTATAGTTTATAGTTTATAGTTTATAGTTTAATAGTTTATAGTTTAATAGTTTATAGTTTAATAGTTTATAGTTTATAGTTTATAGTTTATAGTTTAATAGTTTAATAGTTTATAGTTTATAGTTTATAGTTTATAGTTTATAGTTTAATAGTTTAATAGTTAATAGTTTATAGTTTATAGTTTATAGTTTAATAGTTTATAGTTTATAGTTTATAGTTTAATAGTTTATAGTTTATAGTTTATAGTTTAATAGTTTATAGTTTATAGTTTAATAGTTTATAGTTTATAGTTTATAGTTTATAGTTTATAGTTTATATTTAATAATCTTTATTTTATTTTCCAGGTGCAGAAAATGTGGAACTGGAGGATTCCTGCTGATTTCCACGTGAAGCCGCGAGTTCGATTCCTGCGTTACGGTTTCCAGTGCAGCGACCAATCAGCACGGACCAGGAAGTCTCCGCCCCCCCGCTAGTGACCCCCCCCCCCCCAAGGCTCTATATTTAACATGTGGATTCTGTTTATAGACGTTTTATTTTGTAGGGGCAGTCTGAGGATGACATCATACAGGATGTGACATCATCACTGTCAGATTTGTAAAATGTGATTTTAAACTTCAATAAAATGTTTTTTGCATATTTAAAAACAAGAAGTCGTCTGATCACTGATCAATACTATTGATCTGATGACATCATCACCAGCATCTTATCAGGCAGGAAATGACATCATTAACTCTATTGATCTAATGACATCATCACCAGCATCATATCAGGCAGGAAATGACATCATTAACTCTCTACTTCAGATGACCTTTGACCTTTGGTTCCAGAGGGACTTTATTGTGAAGGGTCCTGGTGTTTATTCTGCTTCCTCAACAACAGTAAACGTTTTAAATGTATTTGGAAAAACTAAAATCAGTATATTAGAGCTGATGTGGTCCAGACCATTAAAGGGTTAAAAGCTTTAGGGTTCTGGGTTATGATGGAGTCCTGGTCCAGCATCCCCGGTGCTGTGGTCCAGACTAATAAAGCTGCAGGGTTCTGGGTGATGATGGAGTCCTGGTCCAGCATCCCTGGTGCTGTGGTCCAGACTATTAAAGGGTTAAAAGCTGCAGGGTTCTGGGTGATGATGGAGTCCTGGTCCAGCATCCCCGGTGCTGTGGTCCAGACTATTAAAGGGTTAAAAGCTTTAGGGTTCTGGGTTATGATGGAGTCCTGGTCCAGCATCCCCGGTGCTGTGGTCCAGACTATTAAAGGGTTAAAAGCTGCAGGGTTCTGGGTTATGATGGAGTCCTGGTCCAGCATCCCCGGTGCTGTGGTCCAGACTATTAAAGGGTTAAAAGCTTTAGGGTTCTGGGTTATGATGGAGTCCTGGTCCAGCATCCCCGGTGCTGTGGTCCAGACTATTAAAGGGTTAAAAGCTGCAGGGTTCTGGGTGATGATGGAGTCCTGGTCCAGCATCCCCGGTGCTGTGGTCCAGACTATTAAAGGGTTAAAAGCTGCAGGGTTCTGGGTGATGATGGAGTCCTGGTCCAGCATCCCCGGTGCTGTGGTCCAGACTATTAAAGGGTTAAAAGCTGCAGGGTTCTGGGTTATGATGGAGTCCTGGTCCAGCATCCCCGGTGCTGTGGTCCAGACTATTAAAGGGTTAAAAGCTGCAGGGTTCTGGGTTATGATGGAGTCCTGGTCCAGCATCCCCGGTGCTGTGGTCCAGACTATTAAAGGGTTAAAAGCTGCAGGGTTCTGGGTGATGATGGAGTCCTGGTCCAGCATCCCCGGTGCTGTGGTCCAGACTATTAAAGGGTTAAAAGCTTTAGATGGGAGCCATTGATGTTCTGGTGAGATGTGACTGATATAAATAAACTGCCTCTGATCAGCAGCTAGTTCTCCTTCACTAGAACCGGTCCTGAGGGTCAGAGACCTTTAAACCATCAGTGGGATCATATCGATGTAAACAATCAGATTATTTATGAACCAATGAAGTATCACATTTATTATTATTATGTATAAACAGGTTAAAGGTGTAATGAGCTTTATTCAGGACCTTAAAGAAGTTCTATTCAACATGTTTAATAAATCCTGATATTCTACACAACAAACCTCATAGATGCAAAGTGTTGTTTAATTCACTCATCAGAAGGTCCAATCAACTCTTAAAGAATTTACATTTTCTGGTAATTATTTGATGGTTCAGAAGTTTAATCTTCAACGCTCATTAAAAGAGAATAAAGTCATTAAACCTGATTAAACCTGACTAAACCTGACTAAACCTGACTAAACCTGACTAAACCTGATTAAACCTGACTAAACCTGATTAAACCTGACTAAACCTGACTAAACCTGACTAAACCTGACTAAACCTGATTAAACCTGACTAAACCTGATTAAACCTGATTAAACCTGACTAAACCTGACTAAACCTGACTAAACCTGACTAAACCTGATTAAACCCGATTAATCCTGATTAAACCTGACTAAACCTGATTAAACCCGATTAATCCTGACTAAACCTGACTAAACCTGACTAAACCTGACTAAACCTGACTAAACCTGACTAAACCTGACTAAACCTGACTAAACCTGACTAAACCTGATTAAACCTGACTAAACCTGATTAAACCCGATTAAACCTGATTAAACCTGACTAAACCTGATTAAACCTGACTAAACCTGACTAAACCTGATTAAACCTGACTAAACCTGATTAAACCCGATTAAACCTGACTAAACCTGATTAAACCTGATTAAACCTGACTAAACCTGATTAAACCTGATTAAACCTGATTAAACCTGACTAAACCTGATTAAACCAGACTAAACCTGACTAAACCTGATTAAACCTGACTAAACCTGACTAAACCTGACTAAACCTGACTAAACCTGATTAAACCTGACTAAACCTGATTAAACCTGACTAAACCTGATTAAACCTGATTAAACCTGATTAAACCTGATTAAAGCTGATTAAACCTGATTAAACCTGATTAAACCTGATTAAAGCAGTCATTAAGTAGTCACATCTCTGATAAAGTCATTAGATCTGTTTTAAACACAGTTTGATCTTTACCAGCTAAATATAAAATATGATCTGAGGGAAGACAAAGAAGGAAGACATGTTTATCTGATCCCTCACAAAGCTAGAGAGACATTTAAGATATTAAATAATATCTAATCATTTCCTACATGTCAAACATTGAAACATTATATATTCTTTAATGTGATCGTGTTGTTAACCAAACAATGAACCTGTTGACTGGATGTGTATTAAGGTTAAAGTTCAGTTAAAGCAGAACAACAATCTAATCTCACATTTTATTCACAGTAAAAACCTGAAGATGAAACATCAAAGTCCAGAGACTGTTTTCTTTATTGGACTTATTTACCCTTCAATACTGAGACCCTCACATGTTATTGTTATTTGATTATTATTTAATTATTATTTAGTCTTATTTTACAGGTTGATTCAACATTATGATTTCACATATTAAGCCTTAAAAGTTTGTAACGTTATAGAACTGGAATTTAAAAAAAAAAAGGTTTATCTGATGACGTCAGAGGAGCTGACTGGACACGTGACGTGTGTTTGGGAGCTACGTCATCAGAGTGCGCACAGCTAGCTGCGCAGTTTGTAATTCTGCGTCGCTGACTAAAGTTAGACCCGGACCCGGAGCGTCCGCACCGACCAGAACCGATTAGAACCAGGACCCACACCTAGCCGCCAGAATCCGGATCAGACCGGGTCCGGTTCTACAGGGCTAGCTTTAGCTTTAGCAGCAGGGTTAGGGTTAGCTTCAGCTGTTAGCTCTGTTAGCTGTTAGCAGGAGCGCTCGGTTCGGAGCTGCTGATGGAGCTTTCCGGCGGAGCAACGGCAGGGGCGGTGCTAACAGGAAGCAACGTCCCGGCCTTCCTCACCAAGCTGTGGACTCTGGTAGAAGACCCGGAAACAGACCCGCTCATCTGCTGGAGCCCGGTACTAGCATAGCCTAGCCTAGCATCCAGTTAACACCTCACTGATACACAGCTGTAAACACTGTTAGCTTAGCCTAGCCTAGCATCCATCTAACACCTCACTGATATACAGCTGTAAACACTGTTAGCTTAGCCTAGCTTAGCATCCATCTAACACCTCACTGATATACAGCTGTAAATACTGTTAGCTTAGCCTAGCCTAGCATCCATCTATCACCTCACTGATACACAGCTGTAAACACTGTTAGCTTAGCCTAGCCTAGCATACATCTAACACCTCACTGATACACAGCTGTAATCACTGTTAGCTTAGTCTAGCATCCAGCTAACACCTCACTGATATACAGCTATAAACATGGTTAGCTTCAGTAATCCATCAATAAAGATTAGTTACATATAACGTGTGTGTGTGTGTGTGTGTGTGTGTGTGGGGGGGGGGGGGGGGGGGGGGGTTCCTCTCTGAAGGTTCCTTATGGAGCTTTTCCACTATACAGTTCTAGCACTACTCTACTCGACTCTGGGTTTTTTGGCTCCTCCATCAGGGATAGTACCTGGTACCTGCTCCTCCATCAGGGATAGTACCTGGTACCTGCTCCTCCATCAGGGATAGTACCTGGTACCTGCTGCTCCATCAGGGATAGTACCTGGTACCTGCTCCATCAGGGATAGTACCTGGTACCTGCTCCATCAGGGATAGTACCTGGTACCTGCTCCTCCATCAGGGATAGTACCTGGTACCTGCTCCTCCATCAGGGATAGTACCTGGTACCTGCTGCTGCTCCATCAGGGATAGTACCTGGTACCTGCTCCTCCATCAGGGATAGTACCTGGTACCTGCTGCTCCATCAGGGATAGTACCTGGTACCTGCTCCATCAGGGATAGTACCTGGTACCTGCTCCTCCATCAGGGATAGTACCTGGTACCTGCTCCTCCATCAGGGATAGTACCTGGTACCTGCTGCTCCATCAGGGATAGTACCTGGTACCTGCTCCATCAGGGATAGTACCTGGTACCTGCTCCATCAGGGATAGTACCTGGTACCTGCTCCTCCATCAGGGATAGTACCTGGTACCTGCTCCTCCATCAGGGATAGTACCTGGTACCTGCTGCTCCATCAGGGATAGTACCTGGTACCTGCTCCTCCATCAGGGATAGTACCTGGTACCTGCTGCTCCTCCATCAGGGATAGTACCTGGTACCTGCTCCTCCATCAGGGATAGTACCTGGTACCTGCTGCTCCATCAGGGATAGTACCTGGTACCTACTCCTCCATCAGGGATAGTACCTGGTACCTGCTGCTCCTCCATCAGGGATAGTACCTGGTACCTGCTCCTCCATCAGGGATAGTACCTGGTACCTGCTGCTCCATCAGGGATAGTACCTGGTACCTGCTGCTGCTCCATCAGGGATAGTACCTGGTACCTGCTCCTCCATCAGGGATAGTACCTGGTACCTGCTCCTCCATCAGGGATAGTACCTGGTACCTGCTGCTCCATCAGGGATAGTACCTGGTACCTGCTGCTGCTCCATCAGGGATAGTACCTGGTACCTGCTCCTCCATCAGGGATAGTACCTGGTACCTGCTCCTCCATCAGGGATAGTACCTGGTACCTGCTGCTCCTCCATCAGGGATAGTACCTGGTACCTGCTGCTCCTCCATCAGGGATAGTACCTGGTACCTGCTGCTCCTC
>NC_084985.1:180000-182500 GCF_963691925.1 Scomber scombrus
CCCTACAGAGAACAGTAGAGAACACTACAGAGAACAGCAGAGAACCCTACAGAGAACAGTAGAGAACACAGCAGAGAACAGTAGAGAACACTGCAGAGAACAGCAGAGAACCCTACAGAGAACAGTAGAGAACACAGCAGAGAACAGTAGAGAACACTACAGAGAACAGCAGAGAACCCTACAGAGAACAGTAGAGAAAACTACAGAGAACTGTAGAGAACCGTAGAGAACTGCAGAGAACAGTAGAGAACACAGCAGAGAACAGTAGAGAACAGCAGAGAACAGCAGAGAACAGTAGAGAACACAGCAGAGAACACAACCGAAAAAAGTAGAGAACAGTAGAGAACAGTGGAGAACAGCAGAGAACAGTAGAGAACACAGCAGAGAACAGCAGAACACAGCAGAGAACACTGCAGAGAACAGTAGAGAACAGCAGAGAACAGTAGAGAAAACAGCAGAGAACAGCAGAGAGAACAGTAGAGAACAGTAGAGAACAGTAGAGAACAGTAGAGAAAACAGCAGAGAACAGCAGAGAACAGTAGAGAACAGTAGAGAACAGTAGAGAACAGCAGAGAACACAACAGAGAACAGCAGAGAACAGTAGAGAACAGCAGAGAACACAACAGAGAACAGTAGAGAACAGCAGAGAACAGTAGAGAACAGCAGAGAACAGTAGAGAACAGTAGAGAACAGCAGAAAACTGGATCTACAGTATGTCTCTGTTAGCATGTTAGCTTAGCATCTCATTAACTCTCTCTCTCTCTCTGCAGCTGATCCAGTTCCTGGTTTCTCTCGTCCAATCCAACAGGATCATGGGAGTCAAGAGAAAACTGCAAGTTTACCTCAAATACTACAAAATACTTCAAAGTTACTACAAAATACTATAGAGTTACTGCAAAGTACTATAAAATTACTACAAAGTACTATAAAGTTACTACAAAATACTGTAGAGTTGCAATGTTGACGTGTTCTGTGTCTGCAGGCCTCTGATGCTGAATGACTCTGGCTCCGCCCACTCCATGCCGAAATACAGCAGGCCGTTCTCATTGGAGCACATGCAGGTAACCTTTGTTCTCATTGGAGCACATGCAGGTAACCTGTGTTCCCATTGGAGCACACGCAGGTAACCTGTGTTCCCATTGGAGAGCACGCAGGTAACCTGTGTTCCCATTGGAGAGCACGCAGGTAACCTGTGTTCCCATTGGAGAGCACGCAGGTAACCTGTGTTCCCATTGGAGAGCACGCAGGTAACCTGTGTTCTCATTGGAGCACACGCAGGTAACCTGTGTTCCCATTGGAGCACATGCAGGTGTGCTCACCTGTTTGATGCTGTACTGTGTGTTTGCAGGCTGCTGCCAGTCTGTTCTCAGCAGACTCACCTGTCACCTCTGGACCAATCATCTCTGACATCACAGAGGTGGCCACCCCGTCAGAGGAGGGAGTGGTCAGTGATTGGACGGATACAAGGTAAGACATGAGCTGACATGTGTATACTGAAATATCTTTTGACCAATCACTAACAACCTGCTGCCTGCAGAGAGAGCCAATCGAACGTCAAGGAGGAGCCATCCAGTCCTGATGTGGAGGTGTGTTCTGTTCAGGAGGGCGGAACTACACTTGTAGACACGCCCCTGTCCCCCACCACCTTCATCAACTCCATCCTGCAAGAGAACGAGACGCAGCCGGTCCACATCACCTCCACCGCCAGTCCTGGACCAGGTAACACCTGACACCCCCCCCCCCCCCCAACCAGTGCTGTACCAGGTAACACCTGACACCCCCCCCCCACCAGTCCTGTACCAGGTAACACCTGACACCGCCCCCCAACCAATCCTGTACCAGGTAACACCTGACACCCCCCCCCCAAACCAGTCCTGTACCAGGTAACACCTGACACCGCCCCCCAACCAGTCCTGTACCAGGTAACACCTGATACACCCCCCCAACCAATCCTGTACCAGGTAACACCTGACACCCCCCCCCCAACCAGTTCTGTACCAGGTAACACCTGACACCCCCCCCCGAACCAGTCCTGTACCAGGTAACACCTGACCCCCCCAACCAATCCTGTACCAGGTAACACCTGACATCCCCCCCAACCAGTCCTGTACCAGGTAACACCTGACACTCCCCCCAACCAGTCCTGTACCAGGTAACACCTGACACCCCCCCCCAACCAGTCCTGTACCAGGTGACACCTGACACATCTCCCCAACCAGTCCTGTACCAGGTAACACCTGACACACACACCCCCCCCCAACCAGTCCTGTACCAGGGAACACCTAAACCCCCCCCCCCCACACACCAGTCCTGTACCAGGTAACACCTGACACATCTCCCCAATCAGTCCTGTACCAGGTAACACCTGACACACCTGCCCAACCAATCCTGTACCAGGTAACACCTGACACCCCCCCCAACCAGTCCTGTACCAGGTAACACCTGACACACCCCAAACCAGTCCTGTACCAGGTAACACCTGACACCGCCCCCCAACCAG
>NC_084985.1:199577-254577 GCF_963691925.1 Scomber scombrus
TACTATAAATACTACTACTAATACTATAAATACTACTACTAATACTATAAATACTACTACTACTACTGCTTTAAATACTACTAACCCTGCCATGGTTAGTAGTACTACTACTATAAATACTACTAACCCTGCCATGGTTAGTACTACTACTACTACTATAAATACTACTATAAATACTACTAACCCTGCCATGGTTAGTACTACTACTACTACTATAAATACTACTATAAATACTACTAACCCTGCCATGGTTAGTACTACTACTACTATAAATACTACTAACCCTGCCATGGTTAGTACTACTACTACTACTATAAATACTACTATAAATACTACTAACCCTGCCATGGTTAGTACTACTACTACTATAAATACTACTAACCCTGCCATGGTTAGTACTACTGATGCTACTCAGTGTGTTCTGAATCAAAATGAAGACAGAACACAGGAAGGTGTAACATGTTCTAAAGTGGTTCCACTGTTCTTGTTGTGCAGTGAGGAAAATGTTTGGAAACTCTGTGAGTTCATCAGAACAGAGAGAACCGCACCGCTGGAACACGTCTTTGTGGTTTTCATCTCTAATGAGAACAGAACGGTGAGAACCCAGAGGAGAACATTTCAAGAACATCAATGCCAGGTTCTTTAGGTTCTTCAAAACTGGTCAGGTTCTATAAACATCTGTCAGGTTCTATAAACATCAGTCAGGTTCTATAAACATCAGTCAGGTTTTATAAACATCTGTCAGGTTCTATAAACATCAGTCAGGTTCTATAAACATCTGTCAGGTTCTATAAACATCTGTCAGGTTCTATGAACATCTGTCAGGTTCCATTAAACATCTGTCAGGTTCTATAAACATCAGTCAGGTTCTATTAAACATCAGTCAGGTTCTATAAACATCTGTCAGGTTCTGTTAAACATCTGTCATGTTCTATAAACATCAGTCAGGTTCTATGAACATCAGTCAGGTTCCATTAAACATCTGTCAGGTTCTATTAAACATCAGTCAGGTTCTATTAAACATCTGTCAGGTTCTATAAACATCTGTCAGGTTCTATAAACATCTGTCAGGTTCTATGAACATCTGTCAGGTTCCATTAAACATCTGTCAGGTTCCATTAAACATCAGTCAGGTTCCATTAAACATCTGTCAGGTTCTATAAACATCAGTCAGGTTCTATGAACATCTGTCAGGTTCTGTTAAACATCGGTCAGGTTCTATAAACATCAGTCAGGTTCTATAAACATCAGTCAGGTTCTATAAACATCGGTCAGGTTCTATAAACATCAGTCAGGTTCTATAAACATCAGTCAGGTTCTATAAACATCTGTCAGGTTCTGTTAAACATCTGTCAGGTTCTATAAACATCAGTCAGGTTCTATAAACATCAGTCAGGTTCTATAAACATCTGTCATGTTCTATAAACATCTGTCAGGTTCTATTAAACATCAGTCAGGTTCTATAAACATCTGTCAGGTTCTGTTAAACATCTGTCAGGTTCTGTTAAACATCTGTCAGGTTCTATAAACATCTGTCAGGTTCTATAAACATCTGTCAGGTTCTATAAACATCAGGCAGGTTCTATAAACATCTGTCAGGTTCTGTTAAACATCTGTCAGGTTCTATAAACATCAGTCAGGTTCTATAAACATCTGTCAGGTTCTATTAAACATCTGTCAGGTTCTATAAACATCTGTCAGGTTCTATAAACATCAGTCAGGTTCTATAAACATCAGTCAGGTTCTGTTAAACATCTGTCAGGTTCTATAAACATCAGTCAGGTTCTATAAACATCAGTCAGGTTCTATTAAACATCTGTCAGGTTCTATAAACATCAGTCAGGTTCTATAAACATCTGTCAGGTTCTATAAACATCTGTCAGGTTCTGTTAAACATCAGTCAGGTTCTATAAACATCTGTCAGGTTCTATGAACATCTGTCAGGTTCTATAAACATCTGTCAGGTTCTGTTAAACATCTGTCAGGTTCTATAAACATCAGTCAGGTTCTATAAACATCAGTCAGGTTCTATAAACATCTGTCAGGTTCTGTTAAACATCTGTCAGGTTCTATAAACATCAGTCAGGTTCTATTAAACATCTGTCAGGTTCTATAAACATCTGTCAGGTTCTATAAACATCTGTCAGGTTCTATTAAACATCTGTCAGGTTCTATAAACATCTGTCAGGTTCTATAAACATCTGTCAGGTTCTATGAACATCTGTCAGGTTCCATTAAACATCTGTCAGGTTCTATAAACATCAGTCAGGTTCTATTAAACATCAGTCAGGTTCTATAAACATCTGTCAGGTTCTGTTAAACATCTGTCATGTTCTATAAACATCAGTCAGGTTCTATAAACATCTGTCAGGTTCTATAAACATCAGTCAGGATCTATAAACATCAGTCAGGTTCTATAAACATCTGTCAGGTTCCATTAAACATCTGTCAGGTTCTGTTAAACATCTGTCAGGTTCTATAAACATCAGTCAGGTTCTATGAACATCTGTCAGGTTCTGTTAAACATCGGTCAGGTTCTATAAACATCAGTCAGGTTCTATAAACATCAGTCAGGTTCTATAAACATCTGTCAGGTTCTGTTAAACATCTGTCAGGTTCTATAAACATCAGTCAGGTTCTATAAACATCAGTCAGGTTCTATAAACATCTGTCATGTTCTATAAACATCTGTCAGGTTCTATTAAACATCAGTCAGGTTCTATAAACATCTGTCAGGTTCTGTTAAACATCTGTCAGGTTCTGTTAAACATCTGTCAGGTTCTGTTAAACATCTGTCAGGTTCTATAAACATCTGTCAGGTTCTATAAACATCAGGCAGGTTCTATAAACATCTGTCAGGTTCTGTTAAACATCTGTCAGGTTCTATAAACATCAGTCAGGTTCTATAAACATCTGTCAGGTTCTATAAACATCTGTCAGGTTCTATAAACATCAGTCAGGTTCTATAAACATCTGTCAGGTTCTGTTAAACATCTGTCAGGTTCTGTTAAACATCTGTCAGGTTCTATAAACATCTGTCAGGTTCTATAAACACCAGTCAGGTTCTATAAACATCTGTCAGGTTCTGTTAAACATCTGTCAGGTTCTATAAACATCAGTCAGGTTCTATAAACATCTGTCAGGTTCTATAAACATCTGTCAGGTTCTATAAACATCAGTCAGGTTCTGTTAAACATCTGTCAGGTTCTATAAACATCAGTCAGGTTCTATAAACATCTGTCAGGTTCTATTAAACATCAGTCAGGTTCTATAAACATCTGTCAGGTTCTGTTAAACATCTGTCAGGTTCTATAAACATCTGTCAGGTTATGTTAAACATCTGTCAGGTTCTATAAACATCAGTCAGGTTCTATAAACATCTGTCAGGTTCTATAAACATCAGTCAGGTTCTATAATCATCTGTCATGTTCTATAAACATCTGTCAGGTTCTATAAACATCAGTCAGGTTCTATAAACATCAGTCAGGTTCTATAATCATCTGTCATGTTCTATAAACATCTGTCAGGTTCTATTAAACATCAGTCAGGTTCTATAAACATCTGTCAGGTTCTGTTAAACATCTGTCAGGTTCTGTTAAACATCTGTCAGGTTCTGTTAAACATCTGTCAGGTTCTATAAACATCTGTCAGGTTCTATAAACATCTGTCAGGTTCTATAAACATCTGTCAGGTTCTATTAAACATCAGTCAGGTTCTATAAACATCTGTCAGGTTCTGTTAAACATCTGTCAGGTTCTATTAAACATCAGTCAGGTTCTATAAGAGCTGAATTGTACTGTGCTTGTTCTCCATCAGGTTCCTCTCTGGAAACAGAAGTCAGGACATGGAGACCAGCCAGTGATCTGGGTCTGTGATGTCACTGTGTGTGGGCTGTGATGTCACTGTGTGTGGGCTGTGATGTCACTGTGTGTGGGCTGTGATGTCACTGTGTGTGGGCTGTGATGTCACTGAGTGTGGGTCTGTGATGTCACTGTGGGCTGTGATGTCACTGTGTGTGGGCTGTGATGTCACTGTGTGTGGGCTGTGATGTCGCTGAGTGTGGGCTGTGATGTCACTGAGTGTGGGCTGTGATGTCACTGTGTGTGGGCTGTGATGTCACTGTGTGTGGGCTGTGATATCACTGTGTGTGGGCTGTGATGTCACTGAGTGGGGGCTGTGATGTCGCTGAGTGTGGGTCTGTGATGTCGCTGTGGGCTGTGATGTCACTGTGTGTGGGCTGTGATGTCACTGAGTGTGGGTCTGTGATGTCGCTGTGGGCTGTGATGTCACTGTGTGTGGGCTGTGATGTCACTGAGTGGGGGCTGTGATGTCACTGTCACTAACAGCTGTGATGTCATCGTGTACCTGCAGGATTACCACGTGGTTCTGCTGCAGGTCGACGGTCCAGAGAACTCTCTGATCTATGATCTGGATTCTGTGATGTCATTTCCCTGCAGCCTGAAACTGTACGCTGCCCACGCCCTGCGCTCCGACCGCGGCATCAAACCTGCGTATCACAGGTAACACACACCTGAACACTAGAGGTAACACACACCTGAACACTAGAGGTAACACACCTGAACACTAGAGGTAACACACACCTGAACACTAGAGGTAACACACCTGAACACTAGAGGTAACACACACCTGAACACTAGAGGTAACACACACCTGAACACTAGAGGTAACACACCTGAACACTAGAGGTAACACACTAGAGGTAACACACACCTGAACACTAGAGGTAACACACACCTGAACACTAGAGGTAACACACCTGAACACTAGAGGTAACACACACCTGAACACTAGAGGTAACACACCTGAACACTAGAGGTAACACACACCTGAACACTAGAGGTAACACACACCTGAACACTAGAGGTAACACACCTGAACACTAGAGGTAACACACTAGAGGTAACACACACCTGAACACTAGAGGTAACACACCTGAACACTAGAGGTAACACACACCTGAACACTAGAGGTAACACACCTGAACACTAGAGGTAACACACACCTGAACACTAGAGGTAACACACTAGAGGTAACACACACCTGAACACTAGAGGTAACACACACCTGAACACTAGAGGTAACACACACCTGAACACTAGAGGTAACACACCTGACCACTAGAGGTAACACACTAGAGGTAACACACACCTGAACACTAGAGGTAACACACACCTGAACACTAGAGGTAACACACCTGACCACTAGAGGTAACACACACCTGAACACTAGAGGTAACACACCTGAACACTAGAGGTAACACACACCTGAACACTAGAGGTAACACACTAGAGGTAACACACACCTGAACACTAGAGGTAACACACACCTGAACACTAGAGGTAACACACTAGAGGTAACACACACCTGAACACTAGAGGTAACACACTAGAGGTAACACACACCTGAACACTAGAGGTAACACACCTGAACACTAGAGGTAACACACACCTGAACACTAGAGGTAACACACCTGAACACTAGAGGTAACACACTAGAGGTAACACACACCTGAACACTAGAGGTAACACACCTGAACACTAGAGGTAACACACCTGACCACTAGAGGTAACACACCTGAACACTAGAGGTAACACACTAGAGGTAACACACACCTGAACACTAGAGGTAACACACTAGAGGTAACACACCTGAACACTAGAGGTAACACAAACCTGAACACTAGAGGTAACACACTAGAGGTAACACACCTGAACACTAGAGGTAACACACTAGAGGTAACACACCTGAACACTAGAGGTAACACACCTGACCACTAGAGGTAACACACCTGAACACTAGAGGTAACACACTAGAGGTAACACACCTGAACACTAGAGGTAACACACCTGAACACTAGAGGTAACACACCTGACCACTAGAGGTAACACACCTGAACACTAGAGGTAACACACACCTGAACACTAGAGGTAACACACACCTGAACACTAGAGGTAACACACTAGAGGTAACACACCTGAACACTAGAGGTAACACACTAGAGGTAACACACACCTGACCACTAGAGGTAACACACTAGAGGTAACACACACCTGACCACTAGAGGTAACACACTAGAGGTAACACACACCTGACCACTAGAGGTAACACACTAGAGGTAACACACACCTGAACACTAGAGGTAACACACCTGACCACTAGAGGTAACACACTAGAGGTAACACACACCTGACCACTAGAGGTAACACACTAGAGGTAACACACACCTGAACACTAGAGGTAACACACACCTGAACACTAGAGGTAACACACTAGAGGTAACACACTAGAGGTAACACACTAGAGGTAACACACCTGAACACTAGAGGTAACACACACCTGAACACTAGAGGTAACACACTAGAGGTAACACACTAGAGGTAACACACACCTGAACACTAGAGGTAACACACTAGAGGTAACACACACCTGAACACTAGAGGTAACACACTACAGGTAACACACCTGAACACTAGAGGTAACACACACCTGAACACTAGAGGTAACACACACCTGACCACTAGAGGTAACACACACACCCCTAACCCTGACCACCTGTCTGTGCTCTGATAGGCTGCTGCGTGTCGTACCTGCAGAGTCTTACCTGAGGAACTTCGCCTCTGATCGATCTCACATGAGGAACCCTGACGGCTCTTGGAAGATGCCCCCCCCACTGTACCCTCCCATCCACACCACAGGTCACCTGCTCACCTGTTCACCTGTTCACCTGTTCACCTGTTTACCTGTTCACCTGTTCACCTGTTTACCTGTTCACCTGTTCACCTGTTTACCTGTTTACCTGTTTACCTGTTAACCTGTTCACCTGTTCACCTGTTCACCTGCTCACCTGTTCACCTGCTCACCTGCACACCTGTTCACCTGTGTACCTGTGACGTCATGGTGACATCATGGTGACATCATGCTGATGATGCGTTTCCTCCTCAGAGTGTCAGATGAACCTCGATGACTTCATCAACATGGACGCCGCCGGCTGGGGGAGCGTCTACCGGCTGCACCACTTCCTGTCCCGCTACGCCTCCTCTTCATCATCATCATCATCTCCAGCAGCTTTGACATCATCGTAGCTGTGACATCATCGGAGCTGTGACATCATCGGAGCTGTGACATCATCGGAGCTGTGACATAATCCGAGCTGTGACATCATTGGAGCTGTGACATTGGAGCTGTGACATCATCGGAGCTGTGACATCATTGGAGCTGTGACATTGGAGCTGTGACATCATCGGAGCTGTGACATCATTGGAGCTGTGACATTGGAGCTGTGACATCATCGGAGCTGTGACATCATCGGAGCTGTGACATCATTGGAGCTGTGACATTGGAGCTGTGACATCATCGGAGCTGTGACATCATCGGAGCTGTGACATCATCGGAGCTGTGACATCATTGGAGCTGTGACATTGGAGCTGTGACATCATCGGAGCTGTGACATCATCGGAGCTGTGACATCATCGGAGCTGTGACAGCAGTTTCCTGTTCAAAGATTTCCACATAAAAGATTTAAAATTATAATTAATGTCAAACATTTATTGAGCTCGTTAAGAACATGTAACCCTCCTCTTCCTCCTCCTCTTCCTCCTGTGTGTATATGTGTGTGTATAAGTGTATATATGTGTATATGTGTTTGTATGTGTGTGTGTATAAGTGTGTATGTGTGTGTGTGTGTGTATTATACACTCATGCAGTTGAAGGGATGATCGTCGTCATGACGACAGCTGCTTTAATCTGAGGAAGTCAACATAAAACTCCTGTTTGTTTTTTATTTTACTTTTTTATGATTTAAATCACTTTGTGTTAAATGACTGTCTGAAAAATAAAGTCTGATGCATTTATTATATTTATTACACTTTTATAATATATATTTATTATATTTATAATATATATTTATTATATTTATTTATTATATATATTACACATTTATAATATATATTTATTACACATTTATAATATATATTTATTATATTTATAATATATATTTATTATATTTATTTATTATATATATTACACATTTATAATATATATTTATTATATTTATTTATTATATATATTACACATTTATAATATATATTTATTATATTTATAATATATATTTATTATATTTATTTATTATATATATTACACATTTATAATATATATTTATTATATTTATTACACATTTATATATATATTATATATTTATTATATTTATTACACATTTATAATATATATTATATATTTATAATATATATTTATTATATTTATTTATTATATATATTACACATTTATAATATATATTTATTACACATTTATATATATATTATATATTTATTATATTTATTACACATTTATAATATATATTATTACACATTTATAATATATATTTATTATATTTATTACACATTTATAATATATATTTATTACACATTTATAATATATATTTATTATATATTTATTACACCTTTATAATATATATTTATTATATATATTACACATTTATAATATATATTTATAATATATATTTATTATATATTTATTACACATTTATAATATATATTTATTATATATATTACACATTTATAATATATATTTATTATATTTATAATATATATTTATTACACATTTATAATATATATTTATTACACATTTATAATATATATTTATTATATATTTATAATATATATTTATTATATATTCATTACACATTTATAATATATATTTATTATATATATTACACATTTATAATATATATTTATTACACATTTATAATATATATTTATTATATATTTATTACACATTTATAATATATATTTATTATATATATTACACATTTATAATATATATTTATTATATATTTATTACACATTGATAATATATATTTATTATATATATTACACATTTATAATATATATTTATTATATATTCATTACACATTTATAATATATATTTATTATATATATTACACATTTATAATATATATTTATTATATTTATAATATATATTTATTATATATTTATTACACATTTATAATATATATTTATTATATATATTACACATTTATAATATATATTTATTACACATTTATATATATATTATATATTTATTATATATATTACACATTTATAATATATATTTATTATATATTCATTACACATTTATAATATATATTTATTATATATATTACACATTTATAATATATATTTATTATATTTATAATATATATTTATTATATATTTATTACACATTTATAATATATATTTATTATATATATTACACATTTATAATATATATTTATTACACATTTATAATATATATTTATTATATATTTATTACACATTTATAATATATATTTATTATATATATTACACATTTATAATATATATTTATAATATATATTTATTATATATTTATTACACATTTATAATATATATTTATTATATATATTACACATTTATAATATATATTTATTATATATTTATAATATATATTTATTATATATTTATTACACATTTATAATATATATTTATTATATATATTACACATTTATAATATATATTTATTATATATTTATAATATATATTTATTATATATTTATTACACATTTATAATATATATTTATTATATATATTACACATTTATAATATATATTTATTATATTTATAATATATATTTATTATATATTTATTACACATTTATAATATATATTTATTATATATATTACACATTTATAATATATATTTATTACACATTTATAATATATATTTATTATATATTTATTACACATTTATAATATATATTTATTATATATATTACACATTTATAATATATATTTATTATATATTTATAATATATATTTATTATATATTTATTACACATTTATAATATATATTTATTATATATATTACACATTTATAATATATATTTATTATATTTATAATATATATTTATTATATATTTATTACACATTTATAATATATATTTATTATATATATTACACATTTATAATATATATTTATTACACATTTATAATATATATTTATTATATATTTATTACACATTTATAATATATATTTATTATATATATTACACATTTATAATATATATTTATTATATATTTATAATATATATTTATTATATATTTATTACACATTTATAATATATATTTATTATATATATTACACATTTATAATATATATTATTATATTTATAATATATATTTATTATATATTTATTACACATTTATAATATATATTTATTACACATTTATAATATATATTTATTATATATTTATAATATATATTTATTATATATTTATAATATATATTTATTATATATTTATTACACATTTATAATATATATTTATTATATATATTACACATTTATAATATATATTTATTATATTTATAATATATATTTATTATATATTTATTACACATTTATAATATATATTTATTACACATTTATAATATATATTTATTACACATTTATAATATATATTTATTATATATTTATTACACATTTATAATATATATTTATTATATATTTATTACACATTTATAATATATATTTATTATATATTTATTACACATTTATAATATATATTTATTATATTTATAGAACATAGAACAGTATATAGAACAGTATATAGAACATAGAACAGTATATAGAACATAGAACAGTATATAGAACATAGAACAGTATATAGAACAGTATATAGAACATAGAACAGTATATAGAACAGTATATAGAACAGTATATAGAACATAGAACAGTATATAGAACAGTATATAGAACATAGAACAGTATATAGAACATAGAACAGTATATAGAACATAGAACAGTATATAGAACAGTATATAGAACAGAACAGTATATAGAACATAGAACAGTATATAGAACAGTATATAGAACATAGAACAGTATATAGAACAGTATATAGAACATAGAACAGTATATAGAACATAGAACAGTATATAGAACAGTATACAGAACATAGAACAGTATATAGAACAGTATACAGAACAGTATATAGAACATAGAACAGTATATAGAACATAGAACAGTATATAGAACATAGAACAGTATATAGAACAGTATATAGAACATAGAACAGTATATAGAACATAGAACAGTATATAGAACAGTATACAGAACATAGAACAGTATATAGAACAGTATACAGAACAGTATATAGAACATAGAACAGTATATAGAACATAGAACAGTATATAGAACATAGAACAGTATATAGAACAGTATATAGAACATAGAACAGTATATAGAACATAGAACAGTATATAGAACAGTATACAGAACATAGAACAGTATATAGAACATAGAACAGTATATAGAACAGTATATAGAACATAGAACAGTATATAGAACATAGAACAGTATATAGAACAGTATACAGAACAGTATATAGAACATAGAACAGTATATAGAACATAGAACAGTATATAGAACAGTATATAGAACATAGAACAGTATATAGAACAGTATACAGAACAGTATATAGAACATAGAACAGTATATAGAACATAGAACAGTATATAGAACATAGAACAGTATATAGAACATAGAACAGTATAAATGTTGAATCAACATATTTATTTTTTAAGTCCAAATTCTACACCATGACGTCACATGCCACACACGGAGGGGCGGGGCTTACACACACACACACACACACACACACACTGAGCAGCTGCTGCAGACTGTTGTTGTTCGGATCGACACCAGCTGCTAACAGCTAGCAGCTAACAGCTAGCAGCTAACAGCTAGCAGGTAACAGCTAGCAGGTAACAGCTAGCAGGTAACAGCTAGCTGTAGACAGCAGCTCGCGCTGCTCGGCAGACACCTGGATACCACCGTTAGGGTTAGGGTTAGGGTTAGGGTTAGCGCCGGTAGCCCCGGTAGGGTTAGCTGTTAGCATGTAGCAGCTGCTCGGTGTTATGCTGTTAGTTCCGTTAGTTGTTAGCCTGTAGCATCTAGCTGCTTATTGATCTCTGATCGGCTTTAATCATGATTCTGTTTAATGTTCTGATGCTAACAGTTCGGAGCTAACGCTAGCTGTTAGCAGGAGCTAGTCGATGTCTTTGTTCCGTTAGCTTAGCATAGTTAGCATCCAGATCATAATATCAGTTAGTGTGTGTAGCTGATGCTAAGCTAACGGCTAACAGCTTCATTAGGTTATCAGTGACCTTCATCATCATCATCATCAGCAGCATCATCATGGAGCTCAGAGCCGCCTGCCTCTACCTGCTGCTGTCAGGTGAGTCCTGCTCCCAGTGTTCCCAGTGCTCCCAGTGTGCTCCCACTGTTCCCAGTGTGTTCCCAGTGTGTTCCTAGTGTGCCCAGTGTGTTTCCACTGTGTTTCCACTGTGCTCCCACTGTTCCCAGAGTTTCCAGTGCTCCCACTGTTCCTAGTGTTCCCACTGTGCTCCCAGTGTGTTTTCAGTCTGTTTCCAGTGTTCCCAGTGTGTTCCCAGTGTGTTCCCACTGTGCTCCCAGTGTGTATTCAGTCTGTTTCCAGTGTGTTTTCCCAGTGTGTTCCCAGTGTGTTTTCCCAGTGTGCTCCCACTGTTCCCAGTGTGTTCCCAGTGTGTTCCTAGTGTGCCCAGTGTGTTTCCACTGTGTTTCCACTGTGCTCCCACTGTTCCCAGAGTTTCCAGTGCTCCCACTGTTCCTAGTGTTCCCACTGTGCTCCCAGTGTGTTTTCAGTCTGTTTCCACTGTTCCCAGTGTGTTCCCAGTGTGTTCCCAGTGTGTTCCCAGTGTGTTCCCAGCGTGTTCCCAGTGTGTTTTCCCATTGTGCTCCCAGTGTGTTCCCAGCGTGTTCCCAGTGTGTTTTCCCAGTGTGTTCCCAGTGTGTTCCCAGTGTGCTCCCAGTGTGTTCCCAGCGTGTTCCCAGTGTGCTCCCAGCGTGTTCCCAGCGTGTTCCCAGCGTGTTCGCAGCGTGTTCCCAGTGTGTGTTCCTAGTGTGTTTTCCCAGTGTGTTCCCAGTGTGTTCCCAGCGTGTTCCCAGTGTGTTTTCCCATTGTGCTCCCAGTGTGTTCCCAGCGTGTTCCCAGTGTGTTTTCCCAGTGTGCTCCCAGTGTGTTCCCAGTGTGTTCCCAGTGTGTTCCCAGTGTGCTCCCAGTGTGTTCCCAGTGTGTTCCCAGTGTGCTCCCAGTGTGTTCCCAGCGTGTTCCCAGCGTGTTCCCAGTGTGTTCCCAGTGTGCTCCCAGTGTGTTCCCAGCGTGTTCCCAGTGTGTGTTCCCAGCGTGTTTCCAGTGTGTTTCCAGCGTGTGTTCCCAGTGTGTGTTCCCAGCGTGTGTTCCCAGCGTGTTCCCAGCGTGTTCCCAGTGTGTTCCCAGTGTGTTCCCAGTGTGTTCACAGCGTGTTCCCAGTGTGTGTTCCCAGCGTGTGTTTCCAGTGTGTGTTCCCAGCGTGTTCCCAGCGTGTTTCCAGTGTGTTTCCAGTGTGATTGATATACAGTCACAAACAGGAAGTGAAGAAGAAGCTAACTTCCTGTCTGTTCTTTGAACTCTGTTTCCCAGGATGCATTGCTGCCGCCTCTGAGAGGAACGACAACGTTTACGTGTCCGGGATCTCCAACGGTGAGGTCACACCTGATCAGCCAATCACACGCCAGATACACACAATGACATCACTAACCCCCTTTATACTAGGACCTCCCCCTCCATGAGGGTTAGTACCTGGCACCTGCCGGCCTCTGATTGGTCACAGATTGCCGGCCTCTGATTGGTCACAGATTGCCGGCCTCTGATTGGGTTAGGGTTAAAGCGACTTCCTTTGTTTATGTGTTTGTGTTGCGTAGCCGAGCTGTGACCTCAATCACTCTGAGGTTCTACCAAGTCGTGGAGAACCACCTGGTACCAGAACCCAGTAAAACCCAGTAGTGCTAGAACTGTATAACCTGTCTCTCTCTAACCTGTCTGCCTCTCTAACCTGTCTGTCTCTCTAACCTGTCTCTCTCTAACCTGTCTGTCTCTCTAACCTGTCTGTCTCTAAGCTGTCTCTCTCTAACCTGTCTGTCTCTAACCTGTCTGCCTCTCTAACCTGTCTGTCTCTAACCTGTCTGTCTCTCTAACCTGTCTGTCTCTAACCTGTCTGCCTCTCTAACCTGTCTGCCTCTAACCTGTCTGTCTCTAACCTGTCGCTCTCTCTCTAACCTGTCTGTCTCTCCAACCTGTCTGTCTCTAACCTGTCTCTCTCTAACCTGTCTGTCTCTCTGTCTCTCTCTAACCTGTCTGTCTCTAACCTGTCGCTCTCTCTCTTACCTGTCTCTCTCTAACCTGTCTGTCTCTAACCTGTCTGTCTCTCTCTAACCTGTCTATCTCTCTAACCTGTCTGTCTCTCCCTAACCTGTCTGTCTCTCTAAGCTGTATGTCTCTCTCTCTCTCTCTAACCTGTCTGTCTCTCTAAGCTGTATGTCTCTCTCTCTCTCTAACCTGTCTCTCTCTCTAACCTGTCTCTCTCTCTAATCTGTCTATCTCTCTAACCTGTCTGTCTCTCTAACCTGTCTGTCTCTCTAACCTGTCGCTCTCTCTCTTACCTGTCTCTCTCTAACCTGTCTGTCTCTAACCTGTCTGTCTCTCTCTAACCTGTCTATCTCTCTAACCTGTCTGTCACTCTCTAACCTGTCTGTCTCTCTAAGGTGTATGTCTCTCTCTCTCTCTCTAACCTGTCTGTCTCTCTAAGCTGTATGTCTCTCTCTCTCTCTAACCTGTCTGTCTCTCTAACCTGTCTCTCTCTCTAATCTGTCTGTCTCTCTAACCTGTCTGTCTCTCTAACCTGTCTGTCTCTCTAACCTGTCGCTCTCTCTAATCTGTCTGTCTCTCTAACCTGTCTGTCTCTCTAACCTGTCTCTCTCTCTAATCTGTCTGTCTCTCTAACCTGTCTCTCTCTCTAATCTGTCTGTCTCTCTAACCTGTCTGTCTCTCTAACCTGTCTCTCTCTCTAATCTGTCTGTCTCTCTAACCTGTCTGTCTCTCTAACCTGTCTGTCTCTCTCTAACCTGTCTCTCTCTCTCTAACATGTCTCTCTCTAACCTGTCTGTCTCTCTCTAACCTGTCTGTCTCTCTCTAACCTGTCTCTCTCTCTAACCTGTCTCTCTCTAACCTGTCTGTCTCTCTCTAACCTGTCTCTCTCTCTAACCTGTCTGTCTCTCAGCCTGTGGGGAGGGGGCGGAGCTCCTGTGGGCCTCTAGCGGAGTCATCACCAGCCCCGGTTGGCCGTTCCAGTATCCGGCCCGACTGAACTGCAGCTGGAACATCAGAGCCCGACCCGGAGACACCGTCACCATCAGGTAACACGGCTGTTTCCATGGTTACTGCATCAGCCACAGAGGTCAGAGGTCTGATGTGTCCTGTCCCCCTCAGCTTCCAGGACTTTGACCTGCAGGGTTCCCACCGCTGCTCCTCAGACTGGATGTCTGTCAGCAGCTACAGGAACCTGGATGGACTGCGGGTCTGCGGTTCCTCCCTTCCGCCCCCCTACATCTCCTCCCAGGACCACGTCTGGATCCACTTCCACTCTGACGATAGCCTGACGGGGAAGGGCTTCAGACTGTCCTACATCTCTGGTGAGGGTTCTCTGGAGGTCTCTGAGGGTCTGTGTGGTCCTTGTTGTTGTAGTTCTCTGAGGGTCTCTGAGCGTCTGTGTGGTCCTTGTTGTTGTAGTTCTCTGTGGTTCTCTGAGGGTCTGTGTGGTCCTTGTTGTTGTATATCTCTGAGGGTCTGTGTGGTCCTTGTTATTGTATATCTCTGAGGGTCTCTGAGGGTCTGTGTGGTCCTTGTTGTTGTAGTTCTGAGGGTCTCTGAGGGTCTGTGTGGTCCTTGTTGTTGCAGGTAAGCTGGAGGCTTCCAGCTGTGACGTGGACCAGTTCCACTGCTCTAATGGGAAGTGCATCCCGGACTTGTGGCGCTGCAACTCGATGGACGAGTGCGGAGACAACTCAGATGAGGAGCTGTGTGTGGATTCTCCCTTCTCCTTCCAGCCCTGCAGTCTGAACCAGTTCCCCTGCCTGTCCCGCTATACCCGCATCTACACCTGCCTGCCGCACAGCCTGCGCTGCGACGGCAGCATCGACTGCCAGGTAACTACCCACAATGCACCTGTGAGACTGTCTCAACCTTTCCTGTTAACCAGCAGCAGCTTTGAGATGATTCCTAAAGAATGAAACGCTGAGTTCACCTGGACGGTCCCAGCTGGAGACACATCGCGATGAAGACATGAAGACCTTCATCGTGTCCTTCCCTGAAGTTAGTGGGGAACAGTGAGATGAAAGCAGTCCAGACTTCCTGAGGGATCCTGGTCTGAGGAAAGCAGTGCTTGCATACAGCTGAGGGTTTGAACAGAGAACAACTGGCAGGTCCAGATCTTCAGCAGTCCAGAACAGGTGGAATCAGTGCACCTGCTGAGAACCTGCTGAGAACCTGCTGAGAACCTCCCCCCCCCCCCCCCCCCAGTCTGAGTCTGATGTGGGTCTTTGTGTGTTTCAGGACCTCGGGGATGAGATCGACTGTGACGTTCCCACTTGTGGAGAATGGTTGAGGAACTTCTACGGTTCCTTCAGTTCTCCAAACTACCCCGACTTCTACCCTCCAGGAAGTAACTGCACCTGGCTGATTGACACCGGAGACCACAGGAAGGTAACCTCTGACCTCTGACCTTGTTTTGGCTCCTGGAGTCACAGCAGCAACATAACCACACAACGGTTCTTATTCATGTTTTTAGATTTAGATTGAAAATAAATGTTTAGGTGAGTTTGTTTAAAGGTTGAACAGGATCGTCGTTTCTTTAAGAATTTCATTTTATGAATGTAGAATTTGGACAAAATAATAACAACAATAATCATCATCATTGTTGTTGTGGTAACTTCCTGCCTGTTGTCGTGGTAACTTCCTGCCTGTTGTCGTGGTAACTTCCTGCAGGTCATCCTGCGGTTCACAGACTTCAAACTGGACGGCACCGGTTACGGCGACTACGTGAAGGTGTACGACGGTTTGGAGGAGAACCCTCGCCGGCTCCTCAGGGTTCTCACCGCCTTCGACTCCAGAGCGCCGGTCGCCGTGGTTTCATCGTCCGGTCAGCTCCGAGTTCACTTCTACGCCGACAAGATCAACGCGGCCCGAGGGTTCAACGTCACCTACCAGGTACTTCCTGTTCTCAGTTCAACCACAGGCTTCCTTTAAGGTGGACGGATGCGATCACGGTTCTCTCTGCGTTCTTAAGGTGGACGGGTTCTGCCTGCCCTGGGAGGTTCCCTGCGGGGGGAACTGGGGCTGCTACACAGAGCAGCAGCGGTGCGACGGGTACTGGCACTGCCCCAACGGCCGGGACGAGCTGAACTGTTCGTCCTGCCAGGAAGACGAGTTCCCCTGCTCCAGAAACGGAGCCTGCTACCCTCGATCGGACCGCTGCAACTACCAGAACCGCTGCCCCAACGGCTCCGATGAGAAGAACTGCTTCTTCTGCCAGCCGGGGAACTTCCACTGCAAGGTACCTGACCTCTGACCCCTGACCTCTGACCCTAGAATAACTGCTGTGTGTTTGAGTCCTGACCTCTGACCCTAGAATAACCGCTGTGTGTTTGACTCCTGACCTCTGACCCTAGAATAACCGCTGTGTGTTTGAGTCCTGACCTCTGACCCTAGAATAACTGCTGTGTGTTTGAGTCCTGACCTCTGACCCTAGAATAACCGCTGTGTGTTTTAGTACTGACCTCTGACCTCTGACCCTAGAATAACCGATGTGTGTTTGAGTCGTGGGTGTGTGACGCTCAGGACGACTGCGGCGACGGCAGCGACGAGGAGCGATGTCCCGTCATCGTTCCAACGAGAGTCATCACGGCCGCCGTGATCGGCAGTCTGATCTGTGGCCTCCTATTGGTCATCGCCCTCGGCTGCACCTGCAAACTCTACTCGCTGCGCATGTTCGAACGCAGGTAGGCCTCTGATTGGTCGCTGTGTGACTGGAGCTCTGTGATTGGTCGTTGTGTGATTGCATCTCTGTGATTGGTCGTTGTGTGATTGGTCGCTGTGTGATTGCTGCTCTGTGATTGGGCGCTGTGTGATTGCAGCTCTGTGATTGGTCGTTGCAGGTCATTTGAGACGCAGCTGTCCCGGGTGGAGGCGGAGCTACTGAGACGAGAAGCCCCGCCCTCATACGGTCAGCTGATCGCTCAGGGTTTGATCCCACCTGTAGAGGACTTCCCCGTCTGCTCTGGGAGCCAGGTACGGTTCTGGTTCTGCTCCTTTACTCAGTGTTCTACTGAACGTCTGACGTGTATGAACAGTAGTTCTGATCCAAAGCTGTAGATCACGTTTCTCCTCCAGGTGATTAATAACGGGTCTTTGTGTTTTCAGGCTTCGGTTCTGGAGAACCTGCGTCTGGCGGTCCGCTCTCAGCTCGGCTTCACCTCTCTGCGCCTCCCATCCACCGGTCGTCATAGCAACCTGTGGCGCCGGCTCTTCACCTTCTCGCGGTCTCGGCGGTCCGGTTCTCTGGCTCTGGTCTCGGCGGACCTGGAGGACGGCGCCGGGACAGGGAGCGCCGGGAGTTCTGGTTCGGACCTGCTGTCTCCGGACTCGGATGACACGGACACGGAGGGCGAGCGGGGGGGGGTGCGCGGCGTGGGAGCCGTGGGCGGCCCGGTGGCCCCCGTCCCCCAGAAGACCCCCCCCTCCGGCGCCGTGGAGGCCGTGGTCTCCGTGGCGACCTCGGCGACCGGCCGAGTCCGAGACCGTCCCAGAGAGGCCCCGCCCACCTCTGGCCCCGTCGCCGTGGTAACTCCGAGTCCGGACCCCGACGTCGGGGTCCGGGTCCCACCCCCCTCTGCCCTGCGGCGCCTGGCCCAGAACCTGCACCGCCTCGCCAGAACCCTGACCGGGACCGGACAGAACCCGCAGAACCAGACCTGGACCAATCACAGTCCGCTCCGCCAGCTGGAGACAGGAAGGGGCGGGGCCGACGGCGGCGAGCGCCGAGGGAGCGGAGAAGAAGAAGAAGACGTGGAGCTGCTGATCCCCGACTCCGACTCCTCTTCCTCGTCCTCATTGGTCGGTGACGTCCGGCAGCCGCTGCTGGAGCCACGCCCCCCCTCCGCTGGCCACGCCCACTGCCATCACCATGGTAACAGCGGGCGAGGCTGCGGCGGCCCCTGCGAACACTGCGGCATCGTACACACGGCGCGCATCCCTGACGCCTGCCTGGAGGCGGCAAGGAGGACCGAGAGCAGCGACGACGAGCTGCTGCTGCTCAGCTAACGTGCTAACGAACAGGCTAACCTGCGGAGCTAACGTGCTAACTGACTTATAATGCTTACGCTACTCTCAGTTAGCTAACATGCTAACACTTCAGTGTTAGCATGTTGGCTAGCTGCACTACAGTTAGCCAACATGCAACACTTGTTAGCATATGTTAGCGTGTTAGCTCTCAGCAGGTTTTGGCCTCCAGTGATGTCGGAGAAGAACGGACCAATCAGAGGCTGTGAGGGGAGTGATGTCACTGATTGGACTCGATGTTGGTGCGACCATATAAACTGTCCCCTGTTGTTCCCGCTCCGTCCGTTAAAACGCTCCCCGATGGTACGACTGTAAACTCTGCTGTGCAACACACTAAATGTTCCCTGCTTGTTTCAACTCAGAGGGTCACATGACAGACGGAGGGTCACATGACAGACGGAGGGTCACATGACACATGACAGAGGGAGGGTCACATGACAGACGGAGGGTCACATGACAGACGGAGCTGCTCCCTGTATAATAAACATTACATAGTTCACTCAGCAGTAAATCATCATTCTGTGCCGTCAGACGTGTGACTGTAGTTTTCACTTCTTTAAAATGTGGAACACTACTTTTTCCTTCCATGGCAAACATTGAGGAACATTTGAGGAACATCTGAGGTTCTATAGAGCAGAAACATTCACACACTCAGACAATGAGACAGTGAAGGATAAATGTGAGACAACCTGAAGGTTTAATAATGTTCTTCATGTTTAAACACCTCAGCAGGTCATGTGACCCTCAGTATCATGGTTCCTCCAGGTTCTAAAGGGAACAGATGTTCTAACAGCAGGTCAAAGGTCATGAGTCGTGTTTACACTTTAAC
Organism: Scomber scombrus; assembly: GCF_963691925.1. Taxonomy (NCBI): domain Eukaryota; kingdom Metazoa; phylum Chordata; class Actinopteri; order Scombriformes; family Scombridae; genus Scomber; species Scomber scombrus. The sequence continues at coordinate 219,713 of NC_084985.1, forward strand.
AACAGAACTGTGTGTGTGACGCCCCGCCCCCCCCCCCCCCCCCCGTCCCTCAGACTGAAGCCATTCACACTGACGTCTGTATTTATGCTGTTTTACAGTTTTTGGTACTCAGATCAGATCTCAGCTGACCTCGTGTGACTGTATATTTATTATTATAATTATTAATATGATGTTCTTACTGTGTTCTCGTTGTGTTCTCGTTGTGTTCTTACGGTTCTTGTGTTACTTTGCGGTTGTGTAGATATTTCGGACCTGCATGATTCCAGATGTTTGATGTTAGTTTTTTTTTGAGTCTGTAAAGTTACAAACTGTTAAACTGCACTAAAGATTAAAGGTTCACATTTCAGTCCGTTTCCACTCGTTATTGATCCGGCAGAGTTTCTCAACCTGAGGCTCGCTGCCCTGTGAAGGACCAGCAGCCAACACATCAAGGTCTATTTATTCTTCTCTTAAGATTAGAAGAACACTGAAGTGGAACCCTGTGACTCCTGCAGAACCTCACAGAACGGTGGTTCTATGTGTGACTCCTGCAGAACCTCACAGAACGGTGGTTCTATGTGTGACTCCTGCAGAACCTCACAGAACGGTGGTTCTATGTGTGACTCCTGCAGAACCTCACAGAACTGTACTTTCATTGGTGAAACCCGAAGAACCTTGTAGAACCCTACAGAACAGTAGATCTTGTTAGTAGAACCTGTTAGAACCAGAATCATGTTAGTATTATCTGTAGAACCTTAACAGCAGAACAGAAACATATTCAGCGTTCAGAATCTTTTATTTTCGGTTCTCATGTTCTGTAACTGGGTTTTTTATATTCTAATCATTCCATGCAAAAACATACAGAAGCAGAACGCCGTTCTCGTCTCCATGGAAACTATCAGGTGACTGAATCTATGGTTCCTGGACATGCGTCTAACAGTCACATGACTCCTCAGGAGCTTCTGTGATTGGCCGGCAGGTGGAGGTCACATGGCCTGCCATGTCCTTTTATCCCAGCATCCTCTGCCAGGTGACATCATCACACTGGTGACATCATCATGACGCTGTTATGACACCGCTCTGATGTCATCATGCAGCAGCAGAGGATCCACCCGGTAACGTCCCGTTGCTATAGTGATACAATCAGTCCCGCCTCCTCACACTACGACTTCCCGCCCTCTGTTTCCTTATTGGTCAGCGGGGCCAAGGCAGGGTCCACCAATGAGGTGCCAGGAAACAGTTTAAACCAGCCAATCACCATGTTGGATAAGTCCAGGTCGTCCAATAGGATCTGAGCCGAGCCCATGAAGGATTTATGGTCCATCCGACCGTAGTCGCCCCAGACGATGATCTGCAGGAAGTGACATCACACACAGCTGATGACATCACTGTGTGGTTAGTGTGTGTGTGTGTGTGTGTGTGTGTGTCTGTGTGTCTGTGTGTGTGTGTCTGTGTGTATGTGTCTGTGTGTGTGTGTGTGTGTGTGTGTGTGTGTGTGTGTGTGTGTGTGTGTGTGTGTGTGTGTGTGTATGTGTGTGTCTGTGTGTGTGTGTGTGTGTGTGCGTGTGTGTGTGTTACCTGCAGGACTTTTCCTTCTGGATTCTCTTCAAACTGCAGCTGTTGTTGATAAAGCGGGTCGAGTGTTTTTCTCGCCAGACGAGTTCGGCGCTTCAACACACATTTCCCGTTATCCATCAGGTACACCTTCACATACGGAGCTGCACACACGCACACACACACACACACACACAGAAGTTCAGGTGTTACTGTGTATAATGTGTATTGTGTGTATAATGTGTATTGTGTGGTACAGTGGACTGTCAGTGTGTAGTAACAGTGTGCAGTTTTGTGTCACCTGGTGTGTTCTTGTTGCCTTGTTTACCCACAAGGCCGCGGGCTCGGATCACTTCCACGTCCAGACGCTCCTTCCTGTGGACCATCCCGATCTGGATGTCACCTGACCACCAAACAGCCAATCAGAGCAGCTTGTGTCACATGATGCCACATCCTGGACTACACTGAACCCCAACCCCGTCAACATCTGGCAACATCTGTCAATGTCTGTCAACGTCTGTCAACATTTGTCACCGTCCATCAACATCTGTCAACGTCTGTCAACGTCCGTCAACGTCTGTCAACATCCGTCAACATCTGTCACCGTCCGTCAACGTCTGTCAACATCTGTCACCGTCCATCAACATCTGTCAACATCTGTCACCGTCCGTCAACGTCTGTCAACGTCTGTCAACGTCCGTCAACGTCTGTCAACATCCGTCAACATCTGTCAACATCTGTCAACGTCTGTCAACGTCCGTCAACGTCTGTCAACATCCGTCAACATCTGTCACCGTCCGTCAACGTCTGTCAACATCTGTCACCGTCCATCAACATCTGTCAACATCTGTCACCGTCCGTCAACATCTGTCAACGTCCGTCAACATCTGTCAACGTCTGTCAACATCAGTCAACGTCTGTCAAAGTCCGTCAACATCTCTCAACATCTGTCAACATCTGTCAACGTTTGTCAAAGTCCGTCAACGTCTGTCAACATCTGTCAACATCTGTCACCGTCCGTCAATGTCCGTCAACGACCGTCAACGTTTTCATTTGAATAATAACGTAGAAAACCACGTAAAGCTGTGATTGGTCCTTACCCATCGCGGGCGTGGCCAGAGTCTGGCGGCCAGCCAGCTGGGCGGGGCCTAAACCGTCCAGGAAGCCGGTGAAATGTTTGTCTGACGCCAACTTTACCCCCGGAAAGATGAGACTGTAGAGAGACAACTATTGATTAGGAGCAGTGATTAGGAGTGATTGATTAGGAGTGATTGATTAGGAGTGGTTGATTAGGAGTGATTGATTAGGAGTGATTGATTGGTAGTGATTGATTAGGAGTGGTTGATTAGGAGTGAGTGATTGATTAGGAGTGATTGATTAGGAGTGAGTGATTGATTAGGAGTGATTGATTAGGAGTGATTGATTAGGAGTGATTGATTGGTAGTGATTGATTAGGAGTGGTTGATTAGGAGTGATTGATTAGGAGGAGTGATTAGGAGTGATTGATTAGGAGTGATTGATTAGGAGGAGTGATTGATTAGGAGTGATTGATTAGGAGTGATGGATTAGGAGTGATGGATTAGGAGTGAGTGATTAGGAGTGAGTGATTAGGAGTGATTGATTGGTAGTGATTGATTAGGAGTGGTTGATTAGGAGTGGTTGATTAGGAGTGATTGATTAGGAGGAGTGATTAGGAGTGATTGATTAGGAGGAGTGATTGATTAGGAGTGATTGATTAGGAGTGATTGATTAGGAGTGGTTGATTAGGAGTGGTTGATTAGGAGTGGTTGATTAGGAGTGATTGATTAGGAGTGGTTGATTAGGAGTGATTGATTAGGAGTGATTGATTAGGAGCAGTGATTAGGAGTGATTGATTAGGAGTGATTGATTAGGAGTGGTTGATTAGGAGTGGTTGATTAGTAGTGATTGATTAGGAGGAGTGATTAGGAGTGATTGATTAGGAGTGGTTGATTAGGAGTGGTTGATTAGGAGTGGTTGATTAGGAGTGGTTGATTAGGAGTGATTGATTAGGAGTGGTTGATTAGGAGCAGTGATTAGGAGTGATTGATTAGGAGTGATTGATTAGGAGTGGTTGATTAGGAGTGGTTGATTAGTAGTGATTGATTAGGAGTGGTTGATTAGGAGTGATTGATTAGGAGGAGTGATTAGGAGTGATTGATTAGGAGGAGTGATTGATTAGGAGTGATTGATTAGGAGTGATTGATTAGGAGTGGTTGATTAGGAGTGGTTGATTAGGAGTGGTTGATTAGGAGTGATTGATTAGGAGTGGTTGATTAGGAGTGATTGATTAGGAGTGATTGATTAGGAGCAGTGATTAGGAGTGATTGATTAGGAGTGATTGATTAGGAGTGGTTGATTAGGAGTGGTTGATTAGTAGTGATTGATTAGGAGGAGTGATTAGGAGTGATTGATTAGGAGGAGTGATTGATTAGGAGTGATTGATTAGGAGTGATTGATTAGGAGTGAGTGATTAGGAGTGAGTGATTAGGAGTGATTGATTAGGAGTGATTGATTAGGAGTGAGTGATTAGGAGTGATTGATTAGGAGTGATTAGGAGTGATTGATTAGGAGGAGTGATTAGGAGTGATTGATTAGGAGTGATTGATTAGGAGTGAGTGATTAGGAGTGATTAGGAGTGATTGATTAGGAGTGATTGATTAGTAGTGATTGATTAGGAGTGATTGATTAGGAGGAGCGATTAGGAGTGATTGATTAGGAGTGGTTGATTAGGAGTGATTGATTAGGAGGAGTGATTAGGAGTGATTGATTAGGAGGAGTGATTAGGAGTGATTGATTAGGAGGAGTGATTAGGAGTGATTGATTAGGAGGAGTGATTAGGAGTGATTGATTAGGAGGAGTGATTAGGAGTGATTGATTAGGAGGAGTTACTAGGAGTGATTGATTGGGAGTGATTGATTAGGAGGAGTGATTAGGAGTGATTGATTAGGAGTGATTGATTAGGAGTGATCCATACGCTCCGGGTTTCGGGTCTTCGGCGTCGGGGTCGCGGCTCGGCTGTCGAGTTAAACGAGCTTTAAAGTCGACGGCCAATCCGGTTTCTACGCTCCTCTGGACAGGAAGTCTCACCACCTTCTTCTTCTTCTCTTCCTCTGGAGGACACAGACAGGAACTGTTACTGGTTGTAGTGGTTATACTGGTTATACTGGTTATACTGGTTATACTGGTGTTACTGGTGTTACTGGGTGTTACTGGTGTTAATGGGTGTTACTGGGTGTAACTGGGTATACTGGTTATACTGGGTGTTAATGGTTATACTGGGTGTTACTGGGTATACTGGGTGTTACTGGATGTTAATGGTTATACTGGGTGTTACTGGATGTTAATGGTTATAATGGGTGTTACTGGGTGTAACTGGGTATACTGGGTGTTACTGGGTGTTACTGGATGTTAATGGTTATACTGGGTGTTACTGGATGTTAATGGTTATAATGGGTGTTACTGGGTGTAACTGGGTATACTGGGTGTTACTGGATGGTAATGGATGTTAATGGGTGTTACTGGGTATACTGGGACTGACCCTCAGGATTGAGCTGGGAGCTTTGGCTCTTCGATCCCAGTCCGACCATTCCCATCATCCGAGCTCCGAAACTGGATCGTCGCTTCTTTTCGTCGTCGTCGTCGTCGTTTCGTCCCAGCGAGCAGATCTCACCGCCGACGCTCGCAGACTTCTGCAGAGGAGCCACCGGCCTGTAGGGGGAGACACCTGTCAATCACCTGAAGGGCGGGGCTTAGATACACAACTGTCAGTCACATGAAGGGCGGGGCTTAGTTACACACCTGTCAGTCACCTGAAGGGCGGGGCTTAGATACACACCTGTCAATCACCTGAAGGGCGGGGCTTAGATACACACCTGTCAATCACCTGAAGGGCTTAGATACACACCTGTCAGTCACCTGAAGGGCGGGGCTTAGATACACACCTGTCAGTCACCTGAAGGGCGGGGCTTAGATACACACCTGTCAATCACCTGAAGGGCGGGGCTTGGATACACACCTGTCAGTCACATGAGGGGCGGGCTTAGATACACACCTGTCAATTACCTGAAGGGCGGGGCTTAGATACACACCTGCCAGTTGCATGAGGGGCGGGGCTTAGATACACACCTGTCAGTCACATGAGGGGCGGGGCTTAGATACACACCTGCCAGTTGCATGAGGGGCGGGGCTTAGATACACACCTGTCAGTCACATGAGGGGCGGGGCTTAGATACACACCTGTCAGTCACATGAGGGGCGGGGGGAGGAGGAGTTTAACAGGAAGGGTGAGTCACTACTGCTACTATGACGACCTGCTGTCGTCCATCGGAGCATCTGATTGGTTGGTCTCTTACTTTGGGGGCTCTGGCTCCTCCTCTTCTCCTTCCTCCACTGATTCGCTCTTCAGCAGCGTTGCTCCGCCCTCTGCCTCCTTTACTACTTCCTGTGTTCCCAGCTCCCCTGATTGGCCGTCCACAGCCTCCCCCCGACTGCATCAGCCAATGAGCAGCGAGCGCGGCAGCATGCAGACAGAATGAAGAGTGACACATGCTAACATGTTAACACGGTATGCTAATATAAACATTAAATCTGACAGTAACCATGACAACGAACGCTCTCATTATGAATTGATGAGTGTGGTTGTCATGGAAACTCACCTGATCTTGCGGACAGGTCGGGTTTCAGAGGTGGACACGGCCAACATGTCGCTGACCTCACTGTCTGAAGATTTAAAGGACAAACTGTCCTTCACCTGGAGACACAGACAGGTGAGACAGGTGAAGCACAGACAGGTGAGACACAGACAGGTGAGACACAGACAGGTGAGACAGGTGAGACACAGACAGGTGAGACACAGACAGGTGAGACACAGACAGGTGAGACACAGACAGGTGAGACAGAGACAGGTGAGACACAGACAGGTGAGACAGGTGAGTGATGTCATGTGTGACCTCACCTTTGGATCCTTCATCACACCTGTGGAGACAGAGAGGGAGGAGTTAGTGATGTCACAGTTGATGAGTTTAGTGATGTCACTTACTGCTCTGTGTTATCTCAGTGAATCAGACTCTGTGTTATCTCAGTGAATCAGACTCTGTATTATCTCAGTGAGTCAGACTCTGTGTTATCTCAGTGAGTCAGACTCTGTGTTATCTCAGTGAATCAGACTCTGTGTTATCTCAGTGAGTCAGACTCTGTGTTATCTCAGTGAGTCAGACTCTGTGTTATCTCAGTGAATCAGACTCTGTATTATCTCAGTGAGTCAGACTCTGTGTTATCTCAGTGAGTCAGACTCTGTGTTATCTCAGTGAATCAGACTCTGTATTATCTCAGTGAGTCAGACTCTGTGTTATCTCAGTGAGTCAGACTCTGTGTTATCTCAGTGAGTCAGACTCTGTGTTATCTCAGTGAGTCAGACTCTGTATTATCTCAGTGAATCAGACTCTGTGTTATCTCAGTGAATCAGACTCTGTGTTATCTCAGTGAGTCAGACTCTGTGTTATCTCAGTGAGTCAGACTCTGTGTTATCTCAGTGAATCAGACTCTGTGTTATCTCAGTGAGTCAGACTCTGTATAATCTCAGTGAATCAGACTCTGTGTTATCTCAGTGAGTCAGACTCTGTGTTATCTCAGTGAGTCAGACTCTGTGTTATCTCAGTGAGTCAGACTCTGTGTTATCTCAGTGAGTCAGACTCTGTGTTATCTCAGTGAGTCAGACTCTGTGTTATCTCAGTGAATCAGACTCTGTGTTATCTCAGTGAGTCAGACTCTGTGTTATCTCAGTGAGTCAGACTCTGTGTTATCTCAGTGAGTCAGACTCTGTGTTATCTCAGTGAGTCGGACTCTGTGTTATCTCAGTGAATCAGACTCTGTGTTATCTCAGTGAGTCAGACTCTGTGTTATCTCAGTGAATCAGACTCTGTATTGTCTCAGTGAGTCAGACTCTGTGTTATCTCAGTGAGTCAGACTCTGTGTTATCTCAGTGAGTCAGAGTGTCAGTGTCGGTGCAGTTACTGATGATCCACAAACATCACACCTGATCTAACTTCCTCTAACGGTCATGTGACTCAGTGTTCTACAGGGGGAGGAGCTACCTGTCTGCACGTGGGTGTGGCTAACAGGTGGTACTATACCATTGGCTGCCTTCTTCTGCTGGTCCTCCCATGTGACCTCTGCGTCATGGCACAGAGAGAGAGGTGATCAGGTGACCCTTCTGAACTCAGTGACCTCACACATCAAACCAATCATATTGCAGCATTAAACTGAGTCACCTGATCAGTTTACACCTGAACACATCATCAGACCCTCCTGAGACCAGGACTTACCTTTTCTGGTCCCTCCAGGTGTCGCTGAGCGTCTGTCCGGCTCTGACAGGTGTGATGACATCATCGTTACACATGAATGAATGAATGAATGAATCTATGCTCTACACTGACTGATTTACACCTGTGATGTACACACCTGGAGTCTCCGGGGCTGGTGAGGGGGCGGGGCTAGGTGCAGGGGACAGGGCAGGTTCAGGTGCTGGGGCAGGTTCAGGAGCAGGTGCTGGAACTGGGGCAGGTGCAGGTGCAGGGGCAGGTGCAGGGGCAGGTGCTGGAGCTGGGGCAGGGGCAGGTGCTGGGGCAGGGGCAGGTGCTGGAGCTGGGGCAGGGGCAGGTGCTGGGGCAGGGGCAGGTGCAAGGGCTGGGGCAGGTGCAGGGGCTGGGGCAGGTGCAGGGGCTGGGGCAGGTGTAGGAGCTGGGGCAGTAGCTGGGGCAGGTGCAGGAGCTGGGGCAGGAGGAGCTGGGGTAGGTGCAGGAACTGGGGCGGGAGCTGGGGCAGGTGCAGGAGCTGGGGCAGGAGGAGCTGGGGCTGGGGCAGGAGGAGCTGGGGCAGGTACTGGGGCAGGTGCAGGAGCTGGGGCAGGAGGAGCTGGGGCAGGTGCAGGAGCAGGGGCAGGAGCAGGGGCAGGTGCAGGGGCAGGTACTGGGGCAGGTGCAGGAGCTGGGGCAGGAGGAGCTGGGGCAGGTGCTGGGGCAGGATGAGGTGGGGCTTGGATTCGTATAGCAGGAGGTTGATGATTGACAGGAGGAGGGACAGGTTTGTGGACAGGGGGAGGGGCCTGATGATGCAGCATGGGGGGGGCGATGGTTGGTGCTTCTGGGGTTGGCGAAGTCAAAACTGATGAAGAAAAAGGAAATGAAATGATGATCAGAGAGATGAATGAGGTGACATTACCTGGACAGGTAACCAATCAGATGGATAGTTTTCTGCTTCTGCTGACGGTTGACCTGACGAAATACACCTGTGGTCATGTGATGTGATTGGTGCAGCAGAATCTCAGTCTGTTAAACACCTGTCTGATAGTGTGTAACAGACTGATGTGCACACGTTCTGATAGAAACTAGAAAGATCATATTACTGCATTTAGCTTCCTGTAAAATCTAGAATAGAATTTAAAATCCTTCTCCTCGATTTCAAAGTTCTTAATGGTCAGGCTCCGTCATATCTGAAAGAGCTCATAGAACCTTATGGACCTAGAACACTGCGCTCCCAGCTCATAGAACCTCATGAACCTACTAGAACGCTGCGCTCCCAGCTCATAGAACCTCATGAACCTACTAGAACACTGCGCTCCCAGCTCATAGAACCGTATGGACCTAGAACACTGCGCTCCCAGCTCATAGAACCTCATGAACCTACTAGAACGCTGCGCTCCCAGCTCATAGAACCTCATGAACCTACTAGAACACTGCGCTACCAGCTCATAGAACCTCATGAACCTACTAGAACACTGCGCTACCAGCTCATAGAACCTCATGAACCTACTAGAACACTGCGCTACCAGCTCATAGAACCTCATGAACCTACTAGAACACTGCTTTCAATGTTCTGAGTGTGCTTCTCTCTCGGTTCTCTTTGAGGTTTCTTCCTGTTAACGGTTCTCCTGCTCTGTGTGTAAAGTTCCTTGAGATGACTTTTGTTGTTATTTTGTTCTGTATAAATAAAGATTGATTGATAACGTACATCTGTCCGGAGCTCCTCTGGGCGGGACGGCTGGCAGCTGGCGAGTTCGGCGGCTGCAGACGGGCGTTCCTGTTGGACTGGAGTTGGTGGATCGAGGGTTCACCCTGTCAGAGGTCAGAGGTCAGAGGATTAGATTTATGTTCCAGTGAAAGGATCCAGCAGATTTCTTCTATAACTTCCTTCATGAAATGAATGAAAAAAAAAAGGCAACAAAACGCTCTCTCTCTTTACCTCAGCAGCTCCTCATCGAAGGCGTCGGGTTCGAAGGGGAAGTCTGGGATGAAGTCCTGGCTGGAAGCAGAAAGACGTCAAGTCGACCTTTGAGTCCAAAAACCAAAATTCTTTTTTTTTTTTTTCCATATTTCCATATTAATTACGATCATTAGCACCTAAGGAGCTTCTGTAACCAATGTTACATCTGAGCTGCAAACAGCGAGCAGTCCTGTGATATTCTGCCACTAGGAGGCGCCACATGATGAGCAGCGAGGATGTTATAAAGTTCATAACTGATGAAAGTGGTTTAATCTCATGTCATCAACCCTGCAGCCTGACAGACTGGACTCATATTCACTGGGATTTGTACTTTATGTAAAACATTTTCTATTTCGCTCATTGTCTGAATCCTGCAGAATTGCAGAGCAATTTACTCATCAACATTTTAACTGATGTAAGCGTTTTAAGTTTAAACAGGTGTTAAAATGTTAATGCAGAAAAACTGTGAGACCAAAACTCATAATCATGCAGACTAGGTGTTGCTGTCTGGAGTCCTCTGATATAAACTCCATTTAAGGTTTTTCACTGCTGGATTTGGTCAGCAGGAAATGAATCCTTTCAGAATAAAGTGTTCATATTGTATGTCACTACATTACCCATCAGCCCCGGGGCTCACCTGTAGTCCTCACAGTTCCCGTTCATCATGTGGTTCGGCCCGTTAAAGTATCTTACAGAGAAAGTACACACTGAGGTCAGGTACTAGTACTGCTGGTAGTACTTCTACTAGTACTACTACTACTGCTGGTAGTACTTCTACTAGTACTACTACTACTGCTGGTAGTACTACTACTAGTATTACTACTGCTGGTAGTACTTCTACTAGTACTACTACTACTGCACGTAGTACTACTACTAGTACTACTACTACTGCTGGTAGTACTTCTACTAGTACTACTACTACTGCAGGTAGTACTTCTACTAGTACTACTACTACTGCAGGTAGTACTACTACTAGTACTACTACTACTGCTGGTAGTACTTCTACTAGTACTACTACTACTGCTGGTAGTACTTCTAGTAGTACTACTACTACTGTAGTACTTTTACTACTACTACTACTACTACTTGTAGTACTTCTTCTACTACTACTACTACTGCTGGTAGTACTTCTACTTGTACTACTACTACTACTACTACTTGTAGTACTACTACTACTACTTGTAGTACCTGTCGTATGAATCCAAAGAGTTGGCGACAGACATTCTCCTCGAAGACCTCCTGAACATAGAGACCCAGTCAGACCAGTACAACAGCTAGTACTACAACCAGTAAAGCTAGTACTACGACCGGCACAGCTAGTACTACAACCAGTAAAGCTAGTACTACGACCGGCACAGCTAGTACTACAACCAGTAAAGCTAGTACTACGACCGGCACAGCTAGTACTACAACCAGTAAAGCTAGTACTACGACCGGTACAGCTAGTACTACGACCGGCACAGCTAGTACTACGACCGGCACAGCTAGTACTACAACCGGTACAGCTAGTACTACAACCAGTACTAGACAGTGAGCTGATTGGCTCAGGTGTCGTCAGGTGACCCAGGTCAGGTGTGGTGCGTTGCCGTGGTTACCTCTCCAGGCTGCTGTACTGGCCGGCGTCAGAGAACGTTCGGCTCATTTTGGATCCTCGCAGCAGCCGCACGGCGTCCTCCCGGTACAACGGGTACAGGGTGTTACCGCTGGCAACCAAGTCAGGCAAAGGTCAGAGGTCAGGAAGTGATGGCTGCTGTTTTTCACTTTGTGTGTTTGTGTGAGAGTGAGCGCTGTCAGATCCCGGTTCTGAAAGCAGAACCAGGTTCTGACAGCGGAACCCGATTCTGACAGTAGCGGCTCACCTCTGGCTCGGCGATCGTGACCTCATCCGGACCATGTCGGATCGAGCGTTGTGATTGGACGACATCACCTGCTCCGGGACCGAGAGGCTGGAGCTGTGGAAGTCTCTGCTGTTCAGCCGACCGTCTGAAGAGAAGAAGAAGAGATCAGTTCTGGCTGCGGCCCGCTGCAGTGCATCATGGGACAGAGAGCTCTGGCTGTGGCCCGCTGCAGTGCATCCTGGGACAGAGAGTTCTGGCTGCGGCCCGCTGCAGTGCATTATGGGACAGAAGGCTCACCTGCGATGACGCCGATCCCGTCCTCACAGTCGTAGTCGGAGAACTCGCTGTCGCTGATCCTCTGAGATCCTGCAGAACCACAGCAGCTGTTCAGGTCCAGTTCAGTTTTATTTAGTTTCATTTCAGAACAAAATTAGACAAAGTTTGGACCAGAACCTTCAAGAACCAAAGGATCCTGTTCCCTGAATCTACAGAACAGTGTTTACTACTGGAGAACCTCAGCAGTGCAGAGTCCAGAACCCAGAGTCCAGCCAACCAGCCTACCAGAGTCCAGCCTACCAGAGTCCAGCCTACCAGAGTCCAGCCAACCAGAGTCCAGCCTACCAGAGTCCAGCCTACCATAGTCCAGCCTACCAGAGTCCAGCCTACCAGAGTCCAGCCAACCAGAGTCCAGCCTACCAGAGTCCAGCCTACCATAGTCCAGCCTACCAGAGTCCAGCCAACTAGAGTCCAGCCTACCAGAGTCCAGCCTACCATAGTCCAGCCTACCAGAGTCCAGCCAACTAGAGTCCAGCCTACCAGAGTCCAGCCTACCAGAGTCCAGCCTACCATAGTCAAGCCTACCAGAGTCCAGAACCCTTCCCAGTATAAACCAGTATATTCTGCACAGAGACTGTTCTATCAGTTCTGCACCAGAACCACTAAAATAAATAAATATAATAAAGTGTATGAGTCAGGAGACAAGAAAATGTCTTTAAATCAGTAAACCTGCACTAACCATCATAGTAGTTAGCATTAGCCACACACACACACACACACACACACACACACACACACACACACACACACACACACACACACACACACACACACACACTCACACTCACTCACACACATACACACACACACACACACACACACACACACTCACACTCACACACACACATACACACACACACACACACATACACACACACACACACACACACACACACACTCACACTCACACACACACATACACACACACACACTCACACTCACACTCACACACACACATACACACACACACACACACACATACACACACCCACACTCACACTCACACTCACACACACACATACACACACACACACACACACACACACACTCACACTCACACTCACACTCACACTCACACATACACACACAGTGTATCTTTGTGAGGACGCTCTGATCAACACGTTTACCTGAGTTAAAGTAATGGCCTGTGTGGCAAAGCATCATGGGAAGAAAATAAAACAAAACAACAGAAGAAGAAATTAAAAACGTGACAGTTTTGTGTGTCTGTGTGTGTGTGTGTGTGTGTGTGTATATGTGTGTGTGTGTGTGTATATGTGTGTGTGTGTGTATATGTGTGTGTGTGTGTGTGTGTGTATATGTGTGTGTGTGTGTGTGTGTGTGTGTGTGTGTGTATATGTGTGTGTGTGTATATGTGTGTGTGTGTGTGTGTGTGTGTGTGTGTCTCACTCTGCAGCCTCCTGGCCTCGGCCTGCAGTCCTCTCCTCTGCAGGTAGGGGGAGACGTTCTGCAGCTGCAGTTTGTACCAGTGAGGCTGATCGTCCAGCAGAGCCGACTCCATCTCGATCAGAACCTGAAGACAGAACGCAGGGTTTTGGTTCCACGGCTTCGGTTCTTTGGCAGCTCAGAACCAACATGAAGATTTAAACTTTATTTCATTGTTAACGTTTAACGATGTTCTCATTAATTATTTTGTAATAATTTAGTCTCTAAAATGTCAGAAAGTGACAATATGACTGGAAATAAGGAACATCTAGAACATGTTGGGTTCTGTGTTCTCCAGGAGTGTTCTAACTGTGATGATAGGAGCAATTAGCTCTTCCATCCACTAGTTGGCAGCCTAGTTCTGAGTTCTACTTGTGTGGTACAGTTATATAGCGTAGAAGAAGAATGTATACAGCTGGTTGTGAAAACGCATTAAATGGCTGAGCATGCCAACAGAGAGTTTTCTCACGTGTTTCATTGAAAACATTACATGGTACCAGGAGTGGACCAGTTACAGGAGTCATGGAAAGTGTGAAGCCGCCTGACGCTGTGAATTGGACCGGGAATGTTGACTGTGAATGGCGAACTTTCAAACAGCGTTTCGTGCTGTACCTGCAGGCCCTCGGGCTGGATGCTAAGCCAGACGCTCGGAAGGTAGCACTGCTTCTTACCATCGCTGGACCTCAGGCTGTGGAAGTGTACAACACTTTTGTGTACGCCGATGGTGAGGATAAGGAGAAGTTCGACACAGTTGTACAGAAGTTTGATGAACACTGTTCACCTAAGAAAAATGAGACTTTTGAAAGGTACGTGTTTCGGTCACGCATTCAACAGCCGGCAGAGAGCTTTGATGTTTTTTTGACGGACTTAAAGCTGAAAGCTCGAACATGTAACTTTGGAGTGCTACAGGATTCAATGCTTCGTGATCAGATTGTGTTTGGGATTAAGGACATAAAAGTCAGAGAAAGATTGCTGCGAGAGACTGAATTAACTCTTGCTGGAGCTGTGAAAGTTTGCCACGCTAGTGAGCTAGCCCAGCAACATGCTAAAACATTCAGTGTAACAGCGAGGGATGCAGACAACGCAGTAGTAGCTGTAGTGTCAACCCGGACACAGAAACCGAGAGCAGCGTATGCTAAATGGCAAAGGGGCACAGAGACTTTTGACTGTAAAAGGTGTGGCACCAGACATTCAGTAAAACAGTGCCCGGCATATGGAAAAGTCTGCAACAAGTGTAAAGGACAAAATCATTTTGCAAAGCAATGCTTCTCCAAAGGTAAAAGGAGCCAAAGTGAACGTATACGGACGGTGGAAGAAACTGCTCTCTGTGATACATTCTTCGTGGGCATGGTGACACTGGAGGAATTCATGATGGATAAGTCAAGTATACACAGAGTGGAGCAGGACCCATGGGTAGAGGCATTGCATGTGAATGGAACTGTTGTCACCTTTAGACTAGACACAGGAGCAAAGGCTAACCTGGTGAATGAGCATGACATAAAGGACATGAAAGTAAGACCGCACATTCACCCAAATCGCAAGCCGCTCAAAGCCTACAATGGACAGCCTATTCATACCACAGGCACATGCAGACTTAAAGTAAGAGCCAAAGGAAAGGAGCACAGTCTCATGTTTGTTGTTGTACCAGAGGGACACGAGTCACTAATAGGTGATAGAGCATGTGAAATACTGGGTTTGGTGAAGAGAGTGCACCACATCCACAGTAATGAACCAAACAGTGTGGAGTTAATAGTAAAACCAGTATCCAGACATCTTTAAAGGCTTTGGTGTTTTACCATTCATCTACAAGATACAGTTAAAAGAGGATGCAAAGCCTGTTGTTCATGCACCTCGACGTGTTCCAGCACCACTGCGCGACGAGCTAAAGAAGGAACTCGACCGAATGACGTCACTGGGAGTCATAAAGAAAGTGGAGGAGCCCACGGACTGGGTTAACTCCATGGTGTGTGTAAAAAAAAAACAGACTGGTGGTTTACGTGTGTGCATGGATCCAAAAGATCTCAATGACAACATAAAGAGGGAGCACTACCAGATTCCAACCAGGGATGAGATTACAAGTGAAATGACAGGCGCAAGGTTTTTCAGTAAACTGGATGCATCACAAGGATTCTGGCAACTGAAGCTACATGAAGACAGCACTAAATACTGCACATTCAATACTCCTTTTGGCCGTTACTCCTTTCAGAGGATGCCTTTTGGAATCTCCTCTGCTCCCGAGGTCTTTCACAGGACTATGGAGCACATCATAGAGGGCCTTGAAGGGGTCCGGGTGTACGTCGATGACATTGTGCTTTGGGGGTCCACCCTCGAGCAGCATAATGAGAGACTCATGAAAGTGCTGCAACGGATCCAGAAATATGGACTAAAGCTGAATAGAGCTAAATGTCAGTTTGGAGTGACTGAAATCACCTTTCTGGGAGACAAGTTGTCTGGAGCAGGTGTTGAGCCGGACAGAGAGAAGGTGAAAGCGATACTGGAGATGCCACGCCCCGAAGATAAAAAAGGTGTGTTGAGAGCACTGGGTATGATAAACTTTATCGGCAAATTCATCCCTAACCTGTCTTCAAAAACAGTGCACCTGAGGCAGTTGCTGCATGATGGATGTGAATTTAAGTGGACTGACAGTCATGAAAAGGAGTGGTCACAGCTAAAAACTACACTCACTACGGAGCCAGTGTTGGTGTACTATGACCCATCTAAAAAGACAAAAATATCCACAGACTCTTCAAAAAATGGGATTGGTGCAGTGTTACTGCAAGCTGAGGGAGAGGATTGGAGGCCAGCTGACCCACCACCTTCTGCTACAGATACAGATAGCAGTGTATCAGCTGAGCAGACCAATACATCACCTGTGCTGAGAAGGTCTGCACGGAGGGTTACAGCACCTGACAGACTAAACCTTTGAACAAGAAACTAACTGTATTGTTAGAAAGGAAAATGTCTTGTTTGATTATTGTTAACAATGTGTTTTGCAGGATCAAGTTGTTTATGTTAGATTCTGTTTTGCAGTCTGAGTACTGGATAAATACTAGGTTTGTAAAGTCAACTTCTAAAGAAAGGGGAATGTGATGATAGGAGCAATTAGCTCTTCCATCCACTAGTTGGCAGCCTAGTTCTGAGTTCTACTTGTGTGGTACAGTTATATAGCGTAGAAGAAGAATGTATACAGCTGGTTGTGAAAACGCATTAAATGGCTGAGCATGCCAACAGAGAGTTTTCTCACGTGTTTCATTGAAAACATTACACTAACCTCTCCCAGGAACTGGCTCTCCTCCTCTCGGACCCGGGCCTGATCCCAGACCGTCAGCTCCAGCATCCGTTCTCTGAACTCCCGCAGGTGGACCGGAGAGTACATGAAGGTCTGGTTCCACCGAGGTTCTACAGACTTCTTCACCGTCTTCGTCCTTCTCTTACTCTTATCGCTGTGGGGAAGTTCTATTCAGTACCTAACATCACTCAGGTCAGACACAACGGGTTCTGATTGGTTCTCTTACCTTCTGTCCGGCAGGAAGTAGATGTTGACATACGGGTTCCGCGGTCGGCCGTCGTCTCGAACAGGAAGTTCTTTAGCTCCGAGAACCGTTACGATCAGCTGATGACCCACTTTATCGAACCAAAGCCTCACCTGCAAACAACAAGTTTAAAACAGAACCAAATGCAGCTGTAGAGGAACCCCAGACTACGGGAAGAGAACCCTACAGAACCCTACAGAACAGCAGAGGAAACCCTAGGAGGCGCCAGGAGAACCCAAACACGATAGAACCAATGTTACAAAGCAGAACCCTAAACAGACTACAAGCAGAGATAGGAACAGACATCTCACTCCTCTGTGTTCTACGGTACCTGGACTCTGGGAACCAGCGCGCGCCGGGTCATAGTCTGAAACACATCACCATGGAGACGGCTGTTAACCGACAGCTGATTGGCTGTGAGGAGTGCAGTGCATTGTGGGTAGACTTACAGACACCTGTCCGGACAGGAAGCCGGTGCTCATGGGAGACGGACCGAGCTTCTGGGACTCAAATGAACTGGAACCTGCACACAGAACGTACAGAACCACGATGTCATCGTTTATTCAGCTTCCTGTTTCTGCTGCGTTTAACCCTCCTGTTGTCCTCGAGTCAAGGAAGGAATGGAGGAGGGAAGGAAAGAAGGAGGGAGGGAGGAAGGACCCATGGAAGGAAGGAAGGGGGGAAGGAAAGGAAGGAGGGAGGAAGGTAGGGGGAGGAAAGAAGGAGAGAACACTGTGTTTGTTGTATTAACTCACTGGAGTCGTGCTGGATGTAGGAACCGTCTGCTGCTCTGGAACCATCCCTGAGGAACCAAACACACAACAATCAGGTTCCTTCATGTTCTGACAGAACACGACATCAGACTGCCTACAGAATGTGACCCAGAGATAAGAACGGTTCTATGTGTTCTATGTGACCCAGAGATAAGAACGGTTCTACGTGTTCTATGTGACCCGCAGATAAGAACGGTTCTATGTGTTCTATGTGACCCAGAGATAAGAACGGTTCTACGTGTTCTATGTGACCCGCAGATAAGAACGGTTCTATGTGTTCTATGTGACCCAGAGATAAGAACGGTTCTACGTGTTCTATGTGTTCTATGTGACCCAGAGATAAGAACGGTTCTATGTGTTCTATGTGCAGCGTGACCCAGAGATAAGAACGGTTCTATGTTCTATGTGCAGCGTGACCCAGAGATAAGAACGGTTCTACGTGTTCTCTGTGCAGCGTGACCCAGAGATAAGAACGGTTCTGTGTTCTATGTGACCCAGAGATAAGAACGGTTCTATGTGTTCTATGTGCAGCATGACCCGCAGATAAGAACGGTTCTACGTGTTCTATGTGTTCTATGTGCAGCGTGACCCAGAGATAAGAACGGTTCTATGTTCTATGTGCAGCGTGACCCAGAGATAAGAACGGTTCTACGTGTTCTATGTGTTCTATGTGCAGCGTGACCCAGAGATAAGAACGGTTCTATGTTCTATGTGCAGCGTGACCCAGAGATAAGAACGGTTCTATGTTCTATGTGCAGCGTGACCCAGAGATAAGAACGGTTCTATGTTCTATGTGCAGCGTGACCCAGAGATAAGAACGGTTCTATGTTCTATGTACAGCGTGACCCAGAGATAAGAACGGATCTATGTGTTCTATGTACAGCGTGACCAACAGATAAGAATGGTTCTATGTGTTCTATGTGACCCAGAGATAAGAATGGTTCTATGTGTTCTATGTGCAGTGGATCCTCCCATGCAGATGTTCTGGTTCTACGTTCGGACAGGTGACTCACCTGATTGGTCGAGACACCACCAGCTCCACCTGCGGTTCTGGTTTGGACTCCAGGATGATGTTGTAGACCTCGTTGAATGAGGCTCCCTGAAGAACCCGACCGTTCCACTCCAGAACCTGATCACCTGAATTACAGAGATCAAGGCTGAACAACAGGTTCGTTCAGGTGGTCGGAACAGAACCATGACCTCAGGGTTCCACTGGGTTCCACTGGGTTCCTCAGGTGTGTGTGTACCTGGCCTCAGGTGTGTGTACCTGGCATCAGGTGTATGTACCTGGCCTCAGGTGTGTGTACCTGGTCTCAGGTGTGTGTACCTGGCCTCAGGTGTGTGTACCTGGCCTCAGGTGTGTGTACCTGGCATCAGGTGTGTGTACTTGGCCTCAGGTGTGTGTACCTGGCCTCAGGTGTGTGTGTACCTGGCCTCAGGTGTGTGTTCCTGGCCTTAGGTGTGTGTACCTGGCCTCAGGTGTGTGTACCTGGTCTCAGGTGTGTGTACCTGGCCTCAGGTGTGTGTACCTGGCATCAGGTGTGTGTACTTGGCCTCAGGTGTGTGTACCTGGCCTCAGGTGTGTGTGTACCTGGCCTCAGGTGTGTGTTCCTGGCCTTAGGTGTGTGTACCTGGCCTCAGGTGTGTGTGTACCTGGCCTCAGGTGTGTGTACCTGGCCTCAGGTGTGTGTACTTGGCCTCAGGTGTGTGTACCTGGCCTCAGGTGTGTGTACCTGGCCTCAGGTGTGTGTACTTGGCCTCAGGTGTGTGTACCTGGCCTCAGGTGTGTGTACTTGGCCTCAGGTGTGTGTACTTGGCCTCAGGTGTGTGTACCTGGCCTCAGGTGTGTGTACTTGGCCTCAGGTGTGTGTACCTGGCCTCAGGTGTGTGTACCTGGCCTCAGGTGTGTGTACTTGGCCTCAGGTGTGTGTACCTGGCCTCAGGTGTGTGTACCTGGCCTCAGGTGTGTGTACCTGGCCTCAGGTGTGTGTACTTGGCCTCAGGTGTGTGTACTTGGCCTCAGGTGTGTGTACTTGGCCTCAGGTGTGTGTACCTGGCCTCAGGTGTGTGTACTTGGCCTCAGGTGTGTGTACCTGGCCTCAGGTGTGTGTACTTGGCCTCAGGTGTGTGTACTTGGCCTCAGGTGTGTGTACTTGGCCTCAGGTGTGTGTACCTGGCCTCAGGTGTGTGTACTTGGCCTCAGGTGTGTGTACCTGGCCTCAGGTGTCCCACGGTGTCAGCCAGACTTCCTCTCTTCACTTTGGTGATGAAAGCACAGAGACAACCGGACTCCGTCATCTTTCCCCCGACAACCTGAGAACAATCAGCCCATGAGCAAGGCACCTCACACTGAAGGTAACATGAGGAGGAGGAGGAAGAGGAGGAGGAGAGGAGGAAGAGGAGGAGGAGGAGGAGGAGGAGGAGGAGTTCACCTTGAGTCCCAGCAGAGCTCCCATATCCGCGGGAACCGTCCCATCCTTCATCCTCTTGTTCAGCAGAATTCGACCAATCAGACGCTCCCCATCCTTGGACGGCTGCCATGTGACCGCCTGCTGATGAAACAGGAAACACAGTTCAGTCCATTTGTTTTAATCCAAAAATTTGATTCTGAGTTTGCGACAGACAGACAGGTGGAGGACAGACAGGTGGAGGACAGACAGACAGACAGACAGGTAGAGGACAGACAGGTGGAGGACAGACAGACAGACAGACAGGTAGAGGACAGACAGGTGGAGGACAGACAGACAGACAGACAGACAGACAGACAGGTAGAGGTCAGACAGGTGGAGGACAGACAGACAGACAGGTGGAGGACTGACAGACAGACAGACAGGTAGAGGACAGACAGGTGGACGACAGACAGACAGACAGACAGGTAGAGGACAGACAGGTGGAGGACAGACAGACAGACAGGTGGAGGACAGACAGACAGACAGACAGACAGAAAGACAGGTTGAGGACAGACAGACAGACAGACAGACAGGTGGAGGTGGGCGGGGCTTACCATGAGCGCAGGCTCGCCTTGCCAGGATCCAGGATCCCACCATTGGCTGTCCATGTCTCCTAGCAACAAGCAGAGCAGAGGTCAGAGGTCAGTGAGGTCGTTTCTTAATAGAAGGAGTAGAATGGAGAGGGATGGAGTAGGATGTAGAGGGATGGAGAGGGATGGAGTAGAATGGAGAGGGATGGAGTAGGATGTAGAGGGATGGAGAGGGATGGAGTAGGATGGAGAGGGATGGAGTAGGATGGAGAGGGATGGAGAGGGATGGAGTAGGATGGAGAGGGACGGAGTAGGATGGAGAGGGATGGAGTAGGATGGAGAGGGATGGAGTAGGATGGAGAGGGACGGAGTAGGATGGAGAGGGATGGAGTAGGATGGAGAGGGATGGAGAGGAATGGAGTAGGATGGAGAGGGATGGAGTAGGATGGAGAGGGACGGAGTAGGATGGAGAGGGATGGAGTAGGATGGAGAGGGATGGAGAGGGATGGAGTAGGATGGAGAGGGATGGAGTAGGATGGAGTAGGATGGAGTAGGATGCAGAGGGACGGAGTAGGATGGAGAGGGATGGAGAGGGATGGAGTAGGATGGAGAGGGATGGAGAGGGATGGAGTAGGATGGAGAGGGACGGAGCAGGATGGAGAGGGATGGAGTAGGATGGAGAGGGATGGAGAGGGATGGAGTAGGATGGAGAGGGATGGAGTAGGATGGAGTAGGATGGAGTAGGATGGAGAGGGATGGAGAAGGATGGAGTAGGATGGAGAGGGATGGAGTAGGATGGAGTAGAATGGAGAGGGATGGAGTAGGATGGATAGTTCCTCCACCAGCTCCTCCCCCAGCTCCTGCACCTGCTCCTCTATCAGCTCCTCTATCAGCTCCTTTATCAGCTCCTCTATCAGCTCCTCCACCAGCTCCTCCACCAGCTCCTCCATCAGCTCCTCTATCAGCTCCTCTACCAGCTCCTCCATCAGCTCCTCTATTAGCTCCTCCACCAGCTCCTCTATCAGCTCCTCTATCAGCTCCTCCATCAGCTCCTCTATCAGCTCCTCCACCAGCTCCTCCATCAGCTCCTCTATCAGCTCCTCTATCAGCTCCTTTATCAGCTCCTCTATCAGCTCCTCCACCAGCTCCTCCACCAGCTCCTCCATCAGCTCCTCTACCAGCTCCTCCATCAGCTCCTCTATTAGCTCCTCCACCAGCTCCTCTATCAGCTCCTCTATCAGCTCCTCCATCAGCTCCTCTATCAGCTCCTCCACCAGCTCCTCCATCAGCTCCTCTATCAGCTCCTCCATCAGCTCCTCCACCAGCTCCTCCACCAGCTCCTCCACCAGCTCCTCTATCAGCTCCTCCATCAGCTCCTCTATTAGCTCCTCCACCAGCTCCTCTATCAGCTCCTCTATCAGCTCCTCCACCTGCTCCTCTATCAGCTCCTTCACCAGCTCCTCTATCAGCTCATCCACCTGCTCCTCTATCAGCTCCTCCGCCTACTCCTCTATCAGCTCCTCTATCAGCTCCTCCATCAGCTCCTCTATCAGCTCCTCCACCTGCTCCTCTATCAGCTCCTCCGCCTGCTCCTCTATCAGCTCCTCCACCTGCTCCTCTATCAGCTCCTCCGCCTGCTCCTCTATCAGCTCCTCCGCCTGCTCCTCTATCAGCTCCTCCACCTGCTCCTCTATCAGCTCCTCTATCAGCTCCTTTATCAGCTCCTTTATCAGCTCCTTTATCAGCTCCTTTATCAGCTCCTCTATCAGCTCCTCCGCCTGCTCCTCTATCAGCTCCTCTGCCTGCTCCTCTATCAGCTCCTCCACCTGCTCCTCTATCAGCTCCTCTATCAGCTCCTTTATCAGCTCCTCTATCAGCTCCTCCACCAGCTCCTCCACCAGCTCCTCCATCAGCTCCTCTATCAGCTCCTCTACCAGCTCCTCCATCAGCTCCTCTATTAGCTCCTCCACCAGCTCCTCTATCAGCTCCTCTATCAGCTCCTCCATCAGCTCCTCTATCAGCTCCTCCACCAGCTCCTCCATCAGCTCCTCTATCAGCTCCTCTATCAGCTCCTTTATCAGCTCCTCTATCAGCTCCTCCACCAGCTCCTCCACCAGCTCCTCCATCAGCTCCTCTATCAGCTCCTCTACCAGCTCCTCCATCAGCTCCTCTATTAGCTCCTCCACCAGCTCCTCTATCAGCTCCTCTATCAGCTCCTCCATCAGCTCCTCTATCAGCTCCTCCACCAGCTCCTCCATCAGCTCCTCTATCAGCTCCTCCATCAGCTCCTCTATCAGCTCCTCCACCAGCTCCTCCACCAGCTCCTCTATCAGCTCCTCCATCAGCTCCTCTATTAGCTCCTCCACCAGCTCCTCTATCAGCTCCTCTATCAGCTCCTCCACCTGCTCCTCTATCAGCTCCTTCACCAGCTCCTCTATCAGCTCATCCACCTGCTCCTCTATCAGCTCCTCCGCCTACTCCTCTATCAGCTCCTCTATCAGCTCCTCCATCAGCTCCTCTATCAGCTCCTCCACCTGCTCCTCTATCAGCTCCTCCGCCTGCTCCTCTATCAGCTCCTCCACCTGCTCCTCTATCAGCTCCTCCACCAGCTCCTCCACCAGCTCCTCTATCAGCTCCTCCACCAGCTCCTCTACCAGCTCCTCCACCTGCTCCTCTATCAGCTCCTCCACCAGCTCCTCTATCAGCTCCTCCATCAGCTCCTCTATCAGCTCCTCCACCTGCTCCTCCATCAGCTCCTCCGCCTGCTCCTCTATCAGCTCCTCTATCAGCTCCTCTATCAGCTCGTCCACCAGCTCCTCCACCAGCTCCTCTACCAGCTCCTCTACCTGCTCCTCCACCAGCTCCTCCACCAGCTCCTCTATCAGCTCCTCCACCAGCTCCTCTACCAGCTCCTCCACCAGCTCCTCTATCAGCTCCTCCACCTGCTCCTCTATCAGCTCCTCTATCAGCTCCTCCACCAGCTCCTCTACCAGCTCCTCTATCAGCTCCTCCACCAGCTCCTCCACCTGCTCCTCTATCAGCTCCTCCACCTGCTCCTCTATCAGCTCCTCCACCAGCTCCTCCACCAGCTCCTCTACCAGCTCCTCTATCAGCTCCTCCACCAGCTCCTCCACCTGCTCCTTTATCAGCTCCTCCACCTGCTCCTCTATCAGCTCCTCCACCAGCTCCTCTATCAGCTCCTCCACCTGCTCCTCTATCAGCTCCTCCACCAGCTCCTCCACCAGCTCCTCTACCAGCTCCTCTATCAGCTCCTCCACCAGCTCCTCCACCTGCTCCTCTATCAGCTCCTCCACCTGCTCCTCTATCAGCTCCTCCACCAGCTCCTCCACCAGCTCCTCTACCAGCTCCTCTATCAGCTCCTCCACCTGCTCCTTTATCAGCTCCTCCACCTGCTCCTCTATCAGCTCCTCCACCAGCTCCTCTATCAGCTCCTCCACCTGCTCCTCTATCAGCTCCTCCACCAGCTCCTCCACCTGCTCCTCTATCAGCTCCTCCATCAGCTCCTCCACCAGCTCCTCTACCAGCTCCTCTATCAGCTCCTCCACCAGCTCCTCCACCTGCTCCTCTATTAGCTCCTCCACCTGCTCCTCTATCAGCTCCTCTATCAGCTCCTCTATCAGCTCCTCCACCTGCTCCTCTATCAGCTCCTCCACCTGCTCCTCTATCAGCTCCTCCACCAGCTCCTCTATCAGCTCCTCCACCCGCTCCTCTATCAGCTCCTCTATCAGCACCTCTATCAGCTCCTCCACCAGCTCCTCTATCAGCTCCTCTATCAGCTCCTCTATCAGCTCCTCTATCAGCTCCTCCACCTGCTCCTCTATCAGCTCCTCCACCAGCTCCTCTATCAGTTCCTCCACCTGCTCCCCCACCAGCTCCTCTATCAGCTCCTCCACCTGCTCCTCTATCAGCTCGTCCACCTGCTCCTCTATCAGCTCGTCCACCAGCTCCTCTATCAGCTCCTCCACCTGCTCCTCTATCAGCTCCTCCGCCTACTCCTCTATCAGCTCCTCTATCAGCTCCTCCATCAGCTCCTCTATCAGCTCCTCCACCTGCTCCTCTATCAGCTCCTCCGCCTGCTCCTCTATCAGCTCCTCCACCTGCTCCTCTATCAGCTCCTCCACCAGCTCCTCTATCAGCTCCTCCACCAGCTCCTTCACCAGCTCCTCTATCAGCTCCTCCACCTGCTCCTCTATCAGCTCCTCCACCAGCTCCTCTATCAGCTCCTCCATCAGCTCCTCTATCAGCTCCTCCACCTGCTCCTCCATCAGCTCCTCCGCCTGCTCCTCTATCAGCTCCTCTATCAGCTCCTCTATCAGCTTGTCCACCAGCTCCTCCACCAGCTCCTCTACCAGCTCCTCTACCTGCTCCTCCACCAGCTCCTCCACCAGCTCCTCTATCAGCTCCTCCACCAGCTCCTCTACCAGCTCCTCCACCAGCTCCTCTATCAGCTCCTCCACCTGCTCCTCTATCAGCTCCTCTATCAGCTCCTCCACCAGCTCCTCTACCAGCTCCTCTATCAGCTCCTCCACCAGCTCCTCCACCTGCTCCTCTATCAGCTCCTCCACCTGCTCCTCTATCAGCTCCTCCACCAGCTCCTCCACCAGCTCCTCTACCAGCTCCTCTATCAGCTCCTCCACCAGCTCCTCCACCTGCTCCTTTATCAGCTCCTCCACCTGCTCCTCTATCAGCTCCTCCACCAGCTCCTCTATCAGCTCCTCCACCTGCTCCTCTATCAGCTCCTCCACCAGCTCCTCCACCAGCTCCTCTACCAGCTCCTCTATCAGCTCCTCCACCAGCTCCTCCACCTGCTCCTCTATCAGCTCCTCCACCTGCTCCTCTATCAGCTCCTCCACCAGCTCCTCCACCAGCTCCTCTACCAGCTCCTCTATCAGCTCCTCCACCAGCTCCTCCACCTGCTCCTTTATCAGCTCCTCCACCTGCTCCTCTATCAGCTCCTCCACCAGCTCCTCTATCAGCTCCTCCACCTGCTCCTCTATCAGCTCCTCCACCAGCTCCTCCACCTGCTCCTCTATCAGCTCCTCCATCAGCTCCTCCACCAGCTCCTCTACCAGCTCCTCTATCAGCTCCTCCACCAGCTCCTCCACCTGCTCCTCTATTAGCTCCTCCACCTGCTCCTCTATCAGCTCCTCTATCAGCTCCTCTATCAGCTCCTTTATCAGCTCCTCTATCAGCTCCTCCACCAGCTCCTCCACCAGCTCCTCCACCAGCTCCTCTATCAGCTCCTCCACCCGCTCCTCTATCAGCTCCTCTATCAGCACCTCTATCAGCTCCTCCACCAGCTCCTCTATCAGCTCCTCTATCAGCTCCTCTATCAGCTCCTCCACCTGCTCCTCTATCAGCTCCTCCACCAGCTCCTCTATCAGTTCCTCCACCTGCTCCCCCACCAGCTCCTCTATCAGCTCCTCCACCTGCTCCTCTATCAGCTCGTCCACCTGCTCCTCTATCAGCTCGTCCACCAGCTCCTCTATCAGCTCCTCCACCTGCTCCTCCACCAGCTCCTCTATCAGCTCCTCCACCTGCTCCTCTATCAGCTCCTCCACCTGCTCCTCTATCAGCTCCTCTATCAGCTCCTCCACCTGCTGCTCTATCAGCTCCTCCACCTGCTCCTCCACCAGCTCCTCTATCAGCTCCTCCACCAGCTCCTCTATCAGCTCCTCCACCTGCTCCTCCACCAGCTCCTCTATCAGCTCCTCCACCTGCTGCTCTATCAGCTCCTCCACCAGCTCCTCTATCAGCTCCTCCACCTGCTCCTCTATCAGCTCCTCCACCAGCTCCTCTATCAGCTCCTCCGCCTGCTCCTCCACCTGCTCCTCCACCAGCTCCTCTATCAGCTCCTCCACCAGCTCCTCTATCAGCTCCTCCGCCTGCTCCTCCACCAGCTCCTCCACCTGCTCCTCTATCAGCTCCTCCACCAGCTCCTCTATCAGCTCCTCCACCAGCTCCTCCACCAGCTCCTCCACCAGCTCCTCCAACTGCTCCTCCACCAGCTCCTCTATCAGCTCCTCCACCAGCTCCTCTATCAGCTCCTCCACCTGCTCCTCCACCAGCTCCTCTATCAGCTCCTCCACCTGCTGCTCTATCAGCTCCTCCACCAGCTCCT
Source organism: Scomber scombrus (assembly GCF_963691925.1). Taxonomy (NCBI): domain Eukaryota; kingdom Metazoa; phylum Chordata; class Actinopteri; order Scombriformes; family Scombridae; genus Scomber; species Scomber scombrus. The sequence goes on from NC_084985.1 coordinate 246,571, forward strand.
CTATCAGCTCCTCCACCTGCTCCTCCACCTGCTCCTCTATCAGCTCCTCCACCAGCTCCTCTATCAGCTCTTCCGCCTGCTCCTCCACCTGCTCCTCCACCAGCTCCTCTATCAGCTCCTCCACCAGCTCCTCTATCAGCTCCTCCGCCTGCTCCTCCACCAGCTCCTCTATCAGCTCCTCCACCAGCTCCTCCACCAGCTCCTCCACCAGCTCCTCCACCAGCTCTACCTGAGTGTCTCCTGTCTGTTGTCTCTGACATGTTGATGTTTGAATGAATCATGTGAACCAGAATCAGCTGTTCTGTTGGGGGGGGGGTTGGCTGTCCTCACCCACCTGTCCTCACCTGTCCTCACCCACCTGTCCTCACCCACCTGTCCTCTCCCACCTGTCCTCTCCCACCTGTCCTCACCTGTCCTCACCCACCTGTCCTCACCCACCTGTCCTCACCCACCTGTCCTCACCCACCTGTCCTCACCTGTCCTCACCCACCTGTCCTCACCCACCTGTCCTCACCTGTCCTCACCCACCTGTCCTCACCCACCTGTCCTCACCCACCTGTCCTCACCCACCTGTCCTCACCCACCTGTCCTCACCTGTCCTCACCTGTCCTCACCCACCTGTCCTCACCCACCTGTCCTCTCCCACCTGTCCCCACCTGTCCTCACCCACCTGTTCTCACCTGTCCTCACCCACCTGTCCTCACCCACCTGTCCTCACCTTTCCTCACCTGTCCTCACCTGTCCTCACCTGTCCTCACCCACCTGTCCTCCTTGGGATCAGAGAAGCCAACATCTTAGCACCAGGGTCTCAGCTGTTTTCAGTGACATCACAGGAACAGGTGAGCAGTCACCTGTCAGGTGTGTCATGTCTCTGCAGTGCTCCCTGAGGCATGCTGGGTAATCCACCCTTCCTGTTTAATCCAATAGAAACGCAGCTGAGAGCGGCCCGTCGGCCCTGCTGCAGCCAGCCTTCTGCTTTAATCTAGATCATATAATCAGACCAGTTCTCCGGGTTCTCAGGGTTCTCCAGGTCCACCGAGATCCTCTGGCCCCGGACCGGTCCGATCTGAGGGTCCGCTGAAGGTTCTCCTGGTTGTTGTTCTGCGTTGGACGTTCTGAGAGAGACGGCAGCAGAGACTCTGAGCTGCTCCGGGGCTGAGAACCCTCTGAGCCAATCACAGCTCATAATCTCTGACCAGCTGACTTCTGCTCCAATGACACGGAGGCAGCAGATTAACTGATCAGCCTGACGTCTGAGCCGAGAGCCGCAAGTAGAACCCTGCAGATCAGTCACAGAACCATGACACATGCAGAGCCCTTTAGAACAGAAGCACAACCCTGAGAGGAACCCTTCAGAACATCAGAACATCCTCAGAGCACAACACTGTACACAGTAGAACACATTAGAACCAAATCAAATCAGTTTCACTTGTATAAAACATCCTCAACCCTTAGAACCACAGAACAGAACCACAAAGAACATAAGATGAATCTTTTGGACCTTGATGAAACAACAACCCATAGAACTGACGTAGAACCACAGAGAACAGAGACGGGAACCAAAACAGAGGAGCCCTACAGAACCACAGCAGAGTTCTGTGTAACAGAAACAGAACCTTACTGAACAAAACAGCAGTAGAACCTGAAGAAACAGCAGAGGAACCTTAGAGACCACAGAACCCGTGACTCTGCCACAGTGTGAGCGGAGAGGACAAAGTTCTAATTAACTCTCTTTAATAAGAAAATTCATGAGAACCTTTTCGTTGCTGTTCCTGATTTGAAGGGAGAACATTAATATTTCACTGTGTGGGTTCTATAAGGAACCTTATTGTTGAGTTCTGTTGTTTTGTTAACTTTAAATCTACATTTAAAACATTTAGTTTCTAGTTCTGAGTTTAAAGGTTCCTCAGTTAATCACAGGTCACAGCACACTGAGAACCATTTAGAACAACAGCTGATGGAACCGCAGAACAAACCCATAGAACCCTAAAAAACAGAGGAGCCTTAAAAGCAGAATAACCCAAAAGAAGAGACACAGTCCCTTATAGAACCTGACAGAACCTTAAAATCACTACAGACTTTAGATTAGAACCATCCAGAACATGAAGCGTGGAACATGCAGAACCACAGAGGAACCCATAGAGACATTCTGCCCTCTACAGGAGGTCAGAGGTCAGGTTCTGGGAGGAACCCTGTGCTGTCAGTGAGAGGAGCTGCAGCTCAGCTGTAAGCAGATTATCACTCTGAGCTAATTACTGTCAGAGAGAACATCTCTACACGCTTACATCACTGCTGTCCTCATGTCTCCTTGTCTCCTCTGTCCTCTGTCCTCATGTCTCCTTGTCTCCTCTGTCCACACTCAGGACAGTGGAGACAAGGAGACATGAGGACACGAGGAGACATGAGGAGACAAGGACACAAGGAGACATGAGGACACGAGGAGACACAAGGACACAAGGAGACATGAGGAGAAAAGGAGACACGAGGACAGAGGACACAAGGAGACACGAGGACATAAGGACAGAGGAGACGAGGAGACACAAGGACACGAGGAGACAGGACAGAGGAGACAAGGAGAAACGAGGAAACAAGGAGACACGAAGACACAAAGACACAAGGAGACAAGACAAAAGGACACAAGGAGACACAAGGAGACACAAGGACACAAGGAGACACAAGGACACAGGGAGACACGTGCTATCTTTCTCACCTGTCTCACGTCATTAGCGGTTAGCATGTAGCATTAGCGGTTAGCATGTAGCATTAGCGGTTAGCATGTAGCACTCACGCTCGTCACAGCTTTCATAGTCGGGCGTGGTCGCCAGGTCCTCTGACGAGCTGCTGAAGCTGCCAATCAGGTGCATCCTCCCCATCCTCCCGCCCCTCTGCGCTGCGCTCTCATTGGCCGACTTCCTCCGGCGGGCGGGGCTTAGGTCCAGGTGTTGGACGGGGCTGCTGCGAGGAGACGACCTCTGACCCCCAGCTCCAACCAATCCTGGAGCCCGAGGCTGCCGGAGAGCTGAGAGCAGAAAACACAGGTCAGAGTGCTGCTGAGCAAGGCAGCAGCAGGTTGATGGTTCTATTCTGTTATGAAGCAAGGCAGCAACAGGTTGATGGTTGTATTCCCTGTTATGAAGCAAGGCAGCAGCAGGTTGATGGTTCTATTCTGTTATGAAGCCAGGCAGCAGCAGGTTGATGGTTCTATTCTGTTATGAAGCCAGGCAGCAACAGGTTGATGGTTGTATTCCCTGTTATGAAGCCAGGCAGCAACAGGTTGATGGTTCTATTCTGTTATGAAGCAAGGCAGCAGCAGCAGGTTGATGGTTCTATTCCCTGTTATGACGCAAGGCAGCAGCAGCAGGTTGATGGTTCTATTCCCTGTTATGAAGCAAGGCAGCAGCAGGTTGATGGTTCTATTCTGTTATGAAGCAAGGCAGCAGCAGCAGGTTGATGGTTCTATTCCCTGTTATGAAGCAAGGCAGCAGCAGGTTGATGGTTCTATTCCCTGTTATGAAGCAAGGCAGCAGCAGGTTGATGGTTCTATTCTGTTATGAAGCAAGGCAGCAGCAGGTTGATGGTTCTATTCTGTTATGAAGCAAGGCAGCAACAGGTTGATGGTTGTATTCCCTGTTATGAAGCAAGGCAGCAGCAGGTTGATGGTTCTATTCTGTTATGAAGCCAGGCAGCAACAGGTTGATGGTTCTATTCTGTTATGAAGCAAGGCAGCAGCAGGTTGATGGTTTTATTCTGTTATGAAGCAAGGCAGCAGCAGCAGGTTGATGGTTCTATTCTGTTATGAAGCAAGGCAGCAGCAGGTTGATGGTTCTATTCCCTGTTATGAAGCAAGGCAGCAGCAGGTTGATGGTTCTATTCTGTTATGAAGCAAGGCAGCAGCAGGTTGATGGTTCTATTCTGTTATGAAGCCAGGCAGCAGCAGCAGGTTGATGGTTCTATTCCCTGTTATGAAGCAAGGCAGCAGCAGGTTGATGGTTCTATTCCCTGTTATGAAGCAAGGCAGCAGCAGGTTGATGGTTCTATTCTGTTATGAAGCAAGGCAGCAGCAGGTTGATGGTTCTATTCCCTGTTATGAAGCAAGGCAGCAGCAGGTTGATGGTTCTATTCCCTGTTATGAAGCAAGGCAGCAGCAGGTTGATGGTTTTATTCTGTTATGAAGCAAGGCAGCAGCAGGTTGATGGTTCTATTCCCTGTTATGAAGCAAGGCAGCAGCAGGTTGATGGTTCTATTCCCTGTTATGAAGCAAGGCAGCAGCAGGTTGGTGGTTCTATTCCCTGTATGAAGCAAGGCAGCAGCAGGTTGATGGTTCTATTCCCTGTTATGAAGCAAGGCAGCAGCAGGTTGATGGTTCTATTCCCTGTTATGAAGCAAGGCAGCAGCAGGTTGATGGTTCTATTCCCTGTTATGAAGCAAGGCAGCAGCAGGTTGATGGTTCTATTCCCTGTTATGAAGCAAGGCAGCAGCAGGTTGATGGTTCTATTCTCACCGTGCTTCGGGGTCAGGTGACCCTCTGCGGTTGCCGTGGAGACCTCGCTGTGGCGGCGCTGGTGGCGGACTCGGCCGACCTGAGCTAACATCCTCATGGCTTCCTCGCTCGGCTGCGGTTTCACCGGGTAACGAGCCAGGTTTGGGTCACTACGGTAACGGGCCTGAAACTCCTCCTCCTGCCGCCGCCGCAGCTCCAAGTTGTCCTGAACCTGATCCAGAGGGTCCTGAACCCAGAGAAGGATATATAATAAATACATAATAAATATATATAATAAATAAATGATGTTTGTTTTCATCAGACTCACCTGTGAGTGCCAGCGGCCTCGATTGTCTCTGATTGGTCGCCTCCTGGCAGGCAACTCCTCCTCCTCGTAACCATGGCAGCCGTGTGGAGAGCGGGAGCGGCGGTCCAGACCGGCGTCAGAGGGCGAGCGAGGCATCCTGCCCCCCCCACCATCGTAATATGACTCCCTCGGCCTCCTGTCAATCAAACAATCCAGGAGGGGGGGGGTTAACTCTCTAAGCTCCGCCCTCGATCAGTGACACACACACACACACACGCACACACACACACACACACACACACACACACACATGCATTATGTCAACACACACACACACACACACACACACACACACACACACACACACACACACACACACACACACACACACACACACACACACACTGTGTCACTGCTATATTTAAGGTAGACTGTCCTGTTGGTTCATGCAGGACTCAGAAGTCAAACCAGCTGTAATGTCCCTTTAAATATCTTCCATCCACACTGATCTTAGCTTGCCTCCAGCTTCCTGGTTCAGAGTCCCATCATGGCTCAGGGATCAATCCTCAGCCTGCTGCTGGCTGATCCAGGGAGCATCTTAGAGCCTTCAGCACCAAGCTCAGCTGTTCCTCCATGACTCAATAAATGGTTCGATCATGATGAAAGTGATTCTGACTGAAGTCTGAAGTCAAGGCTGCGATCCTTCTGACTGTCGGCTGTAACTCCAGGACCTGCTCGCTGTGTGTGTGTGTGTGTGTGTGTGTGTATGTGTGTGTGTGTGTGTATGTGTGTGTGTGTGTGTGTGTGTGTGTGTGTGTGTGTGTATATCATCTACAGTTGCAATCAGAAATATTCACCTCAAAAGACATTATAGTGATGTGTATGAAGCATAATGACAATAATTGATATGTATTGATATTTGAGTCATTTTGAAATCACAAGTTGACTCAACTGTGAAGTTCAAATGATAAATGTAACTATTAATAAATCTGCATGTGCAGTATTATTCACCCCAGCTTCACTACTTAGTGGATCTTCCTTTAGCTTTTATAACTTCTAACAAACGTTTTCGGCTTCTTCTACCTCTCCATCCTTCATGAACAGGCTTCTTCTACCTCTCCATCCTTCATGAAGCTTCTTCTACCTCTCCATCCTTCATGAAGCTTCTTCTACCTCTCCATCCTTCATGAAGCTTCTTCTACCTCTCCATCCTTCATGAAGCTTCTTCTACCTCTCCATCCTTCATGAAGCTTCTTCCACCTCTCCATCCTTCATGAAGCTTCTTCCACCTCTCCATCCTTCATGAAGCTTCTTCTACCTCTCCATCCTTCATGAAGCTTCTTCTACCTCTCCATCCTTCATGAAGCTTCTTCCACCTCTCCATCCTTCATGAAGCTTCTTCTACCTCTCCATCCTTCATGAAGCTTCTTCTACCTCTCCATCCTTCATGAAGCTTCTTCTACCTCTCCATCCTTCATGAAGCTTCTTCTACCTCTCCATCCTTCATGAAGCTTCTTCTACCTCTCCATCCTTCATGAACAAGCTTCTTCTACCTCTCCATCCTTCATGAAGCTTCTTCTACCTCTCCATCCTTCATGAAGCTTCTTCTACCTCTCCATCCTTCATGAAGCTTCTTCCACCTCTCCATCCTTCATGAAGCGGCTTCTTCTACCTCTCCATCCTTCATGAACAAGCTTCTTCTACCTCTCCATCCTTCCTGAAAGCTTCTTCTACCTCTCCATCCTTCATGAACAAGCTTCTTCTACCTCTCCATCCTTCATGAAGCTTCTTCTACCTCTCCATCCTTCATGAAGCTTCTTCTACCTCTCCATCCTTCATGAAGCTTCTTCTACCTCTCCATCCTTCATGAAGCTTCTTCTACCTGTCCATCCTTCATGAAGCTTCTTCTACCTCTCCATCCTTCATGAAGCTTCTTCCACCTCTCCATCCTTCATGAACAAGCTTCTTCTACCTCTCCATCCTTCATGAAGCTTCTTTTACCTCTCCATCCTTCATGAACACGCTTCTTCTACCTCTCCATCCTTCATGAAGCTTCTTCTACCTCTCCATCCTTCATGAAGCTTCTTCTACCTCTCCATCCTTCATGAAGCTTCTTCTACCTCTCCATCCTTCATGAAGCTTCTTCTACCTCTCCATCCTTCATGAAGCTTCTTCTACCTCTCCATCCTTCATGAAGCTTCTTCTACCTTTCCATCCTTCATGAAGCTTCTTCTACCTCTCCATCCTTCATGAAGCTTCTTCTACCTCTCCATCCTTCATGAAGCTTCTTCCACCTCTCCATCCTTCATGAGGCTTCTTTTACCTCTCCATCCTTCATGAAGCTTCTTCTACCTCTCCATCCTTGATGAAGCTTCTTCTACCTCTCCATCCTTCATGAACAAGCTTCTTCTACCTCTCCATCCTTCATGAACAAGCTTCTTCTACCTCTCCATCCTTCATGAACAAGCTTCTTCTACCTCTCCATCCTTCATGAAGCTTCTTCTACCTCTCCATCCTTCATGAACAAGCTTCTTCTACCTCTCCATCCTTCCTGAAAGCTTCTTCTACCTCTCCATCCTTCATGAACAAGCTTCTTCTACCTCTCCATCCTTCATGAAGCTTCTTCTACCTCTCCATCCTTCATGAAGCTTCTTCTACCTCTCCATCCTTCATGAAGCTTCTTCTACCTCTCCATCCTTCATGAACAAGCTTCTTCTACCTCTCCATCCTTCATGAAGCTTCTTCTACCTCTCCATCCTTCATGAACAAGCTTCTTCTACCTCTCCATCCTTCATGAAGCTTCTTCTACCTCTCCATCTTTCATGAAGCTTCTTCTACCTCTCCATCCTTCATGAAGCTTCTTCTACCTCTCCATCCTTCATGAAGCTTCTTCTACCTGTCCATCCTTCATGAAGCTTCTTCTACCTCTCCATCCTTCATGAAGCTTCTTCCACCTCTCCATCCTTCATGAACAAGCTTCTTCTACCTCTCCATCCTTCATGAAGCTTCTTCTACCTCTCCATCCTTCATGAAGCTTCTTCTACCTCTCCATCCTTCATGAAGCTTCTTCTACCTCTCCATCCTTCATGAAGCTTCTTCTACCTCTCCATCCTTCATGAAGCTTCTTCTACCTCTCCATCCTTCATGAAGCTTCTTCTACCTCTCCATCCTTCATGAACAGAAGCCTCCAGCTCAGTGGTGTTTGATGCTTCTGTGCTGC
>NC_084985.1:264577-267401 GCF_963691925.1 Scomber scombrus
TCAAAACCAGCAAAGACATTGTTGAGTTGACAGTCGTGGTGATGAGCTGAAATGACCCTCAATTTTCCTTTTATATGTCTGTTTGGCAGCTTAATGCTCCTCTTCAGGTTTGCCCTGGCACTGCAGTGCTGTGCTCTGTCCCCTGACCTGTAGGCGGCATTGCGGTCTCTGATGAGATGCCGGACCTCGCTGGTCATCCAGGGTTTCTGGTTCGGGAAAACAAGGGTGTGTTTTTTAACAGTGACGTTTTCAGCACATAATGAAATGTAGGAAAGTATAGTATGTGTTTACTCCTCTAGGTCGTGGCCCTCAAATAGAAGCAGTCCTGTAGCTGGGAGAGGGCATCCTCAGGCCAAGTGTTGATGTGTTTTGTGATGGGTTTGGATTTCCTCCTGAGGAGGGTTTAGGCTGGTATGAGATGCAGTGACAGACGGTCAGACTGTGGCACTGCTCTGTATGCATGTTTGATGTTAAATACACATGATCTAGTATGGTGGCACATTTCACATATTGGGTGAAATTGGGAAGAACAGACTTTAGGCTCGCCTGATTGAAATCACCAGCTATTATGTTTAGCTCGTCAGGATGAGCCCTCTGCTGGTTGCTAATGGCACTGTGAAGGTGGGTGAGGGCTAAGCTAATGTTAGCGTCCGGAGGTATGTAAACAGCTGTGATAGTTACTACTGTTAGCTCTCCAGGAAGGTAGAACGGGCAGCAGATAACCATCAGAGCTTCAAGATGTGGAGACCAGTAACTGTCCATAATTCGGCCCAGTGAGCACCAGTCATTGTTTATGTATATGCACAAACTGCCTCCTCTGCTCTTACCAGAGTCTCTGTTTGGGTCCTGTTGGTGGGCAGTGTGTCCAGGTAGCTGGACGGCAGCGTCAGGAATCGCGGGGTGAAGCCAGGTTTCAGTCATAATCATCACACAACAGTCACATACAAAGTTTTCGGTACCTATCCGCAGCTCCAGTTTGTTCATCTTGTGTGTGATGGATCTGACGTTGGCCCGATGAGGCTCAAGGTTTGTGTGGCTGCTTCCTCCTTGGTTAGCAATCCAGCTCGACACGCTTCTGCTTCCTCTCACTACGCGTCTACGCTGCTTGTCGGAGCTGACAATCCACGGTGACCCCAGTGGCCTGGAGAGATACGTCGATATGTTATGTGTCTACTTTGAAGACCGATACACAAGCTTTACGTGGCAGAGCTGCCAGGATGAAACATCAGACTCAACAAAATACATACAAAAAAGCACAAAACAGGAGAGCTAAGAGCTGCTGCACAACCGTGCACCACCATCACCCAATGGCCCAGCCTGCTGGTCCTGTTGGTCTCTGGACAGGCCAACCCTAACCCTCTCCTCCCAGACCTGGATCAGAGCCTCACTGAGCTCCTGGACAGTCTGTGGTGGTACTCAGCCCAGGACCCACTGCACCAGGAGATAACATGTGAAATCACTTGGACTTAATAAAACACAGAAACATATCTTATAAATAATAAACAGCAGAATAATCACGGAGGTCTGGATTCTCTCTAAACTGCTTCACAGAAACTTGACTCTTTCTACATGAACTGAAATTCATCTTTATAAGAGCTGAACAGAAAGGATGAGAAATAGGATTATTTGATGGATCCTCAATCTTTATAAGATCATATTTGATTATCAGGTTATAGAACTGAAGTGTATTGTGTGTTCATGTTGTACAGCTGTTCTCCTGACTGCAGAGATGAAGCGTTTATACCTAATCACTGGAGGAGCTGGAGGAGCTGGAGGAGCTGCTCTTACTGTCGGACGTTCAGTGCTCATCTGGTGGTTTGTGGTGAGTAGCGCTTCCTGTTAACAGTGAGGGACATTTTTACATTTCCTTTCCACTGTGTGAGAGTTTTACACACAGAAAACATTCAGACTTCAACCTGGATTTACTGCTGCTCTTTATATGACTGTCATTTCTACAAGTTACTCTGAATAAATCATGACATCTTTGTTCTTTCTTCTTCTGCCCTCCAGAGTGATCATTCTGCTCCACCTCCAAATACATCATATCAACTCAGCACGGTTCCTGAAGCTGTTGATGACATGTATGAAGGCTGCAAAGGGGAAATGGAGAAGGTCAACGACAGAAACATTTAAAGAAGCCTGGAAACATGCCGAACAATGTTCAAACAAACAACCAAACCCAGAAGATAAGGCTCTCACCAAGATCCACATGCAGGCAATCTGTGCTTATACATCTAACATTACTTATGATGAATTCAATAAAGCAGTCCGGACCGGTAAGAACATCTACGGCAGCTCCTTCAAATTCCACTATTTACACTTCTGGCTGACTACTGCCATACAAACCCTGAATAACAATCAACGCTGTCACATTACGTACAGAAAAACCAAATCTGTGTTCAGCGGCAACGTTAGCGACATCATCCGGTTTGGTTCGTTTGCCTCCAGCTCTTTCAGAACAAACCTTACTAAATATGGTAGCGAGACTTGCTTTCAAATAGAGACGTGTTCAGGAGCCTATCTGAAGGATTATCCAGATAGTGGAACAGATGAGGAGGAGGTGCTCATCCCTCCCTATGAAACATTCAATATAACCCAAATTATTGAAGGTAAGGGTGAATTTAAACCTCTGCCTGACTGTAAGAAGGTCTTTATTTTAAAAAATGCAGGAGTTATAAGTGAGCTTAACTGCAAACTAATGAGAGAGCAGAGTTTCCTCCAACTGATGCAGAACATGTAATAAAATGAGCTTAGTTGTGTAAACTTGATAAATCAATAAATAAATGTATAAATGATTAAAGTGCTGTAGTGAAGTCAGTGACGG
>NC_084985.1:267601-310101 GCF_963691925.1 Scomber scombrus
CATCTCTACCATCCTCTACCATCCTATACCATCCTATACCATCCTCTACCATCCTATACCATCCTATACCATCCTATACATCTTATTCCATCCTATACCATCCTATACATCCTCTACCATCCTCTACCATCCTATACATTCCTCTACCATCCTACTACCATCCTCTACCACCCTATACCATCCTATACCATCCTCTACCATCCTATAACATCCTATACATCCTCTACCATCCTATACCATCCTATAACATCCTCTACCATCCTATACCATCCTCTATCATCCTATACACATCCTATACCATGCTCTACCATCTCTCTAATCTCATCCTATACCATCCTATACCATCCTCTACCATCCTATACCATCCTATACCATCCTATACATCCTATTCCATCCTTATACCATCCTATACATCCTCTACCATCCTCTACCATCCTATACATCCTCTACCATCCTACACCATCCTATACCATCCTCTACATCCTATAACATCCTATACATCCTCTACCATCCTATTACCATCCTATAACATCCTATACATCCTCTACCATCCTATACCATCCTATTCATGCTCTAACCATCCTATACCATCCTCTATCATCCTATACCATCCTATACATGCTCTACCATCCTATACCATCCTATACCATCCTATACCATCCTATACATCCTATACCATCCTATACCATCCTATACATCCTCTACCATCCTCTACCATCCTATACCATCCTATACCATCCTCTACCATCCTATACATCCTCTACCATCCTCTACCATCCTATACATCCTCTACCACCCTATACCACCCTATACATTCCTATACATCCTATACCATCCTATGCCATCCTAGACCATCCTATACCATCCTCTACCATCCTATACCATCCTATACCATCCTCTTCCATCCTATACCATCCTATACATCCTCTACCATCCTATACCATCCTATATCATCCTCTACCATCCTATACCATCCTATACATCCTCTACCATCCTATGCCATCCTAGACCATCCTATTCCATCCTCTACCATCCTATACCATCCTATACATCCTCTACCATCCTATGCCATCCTAGACCATCCTATACCATCCTCTACCATCCTATACCATCCTATACCATCTTGATACCATCCTATACATCCTATACATCCTATACCATCCTCTACTATCCTATACCATCCTCTACATCCTCTACCATCCTATACCATTCCTATACCATCCTATTCCATCCTATACCATCCTATACCATCCTATACATCCTCTACCATCCTATACATCCTATACCATCCTCTACCATCCTATACATCCTATACCATCCTCTACCATCCTATACCATCCTATACCATCCTATACATCCTCTACCATCCTATACATCCTATACCATCCTATACCATCCTCTACCATCCTCTACCATCCTATACCACCCTATACCATCCTATACATCCTCTACCATCCTATACATCCTCTACCATCCTATACCATCCTATACATCCTATACCATCCTATACCATCCTATACATCCTCTACCATCCTCTACCATCCTATACATCCTATTCCATCCTATACCATCCTATATATCATATACCATCCTATACCATCCTCTACGATCCTATACCATCCTCTACCATCCTATACCATCCTATACCATCCTCTACCATCCTATACCATCCTATACCATCCTATACCATCCTCTACCATCCTATACACCCTTTACCATCCTATACCATCCTATACATCCTCTACCATCCTATACCATCCTCTACCATCCTATGCCATCCTAGACCATCCTATACCATCCTCTACCATCCTATACCATCCTCTACCATCCTATGCCATCCTAGACCATCCTATACCATCCTCTACCATCCTATACCATCCTATACATCCTCTACCATCCTATACCATCCTAAACCATCCTATACCATCCTATACCATCCTATACCATCCTCTACCATCCTCTACCATCCTATACCATCCTATACCATCCTATACATCCTCTACCATCCTATACATCCTCTACCATCCTATACATCCTCTACCATCCTATACCATCCTAAACCATCCTATACCATCCTATACCATCCTCTACCATCCTCTACCATCCTATACCATCCTATACCATCCTATACATCCTCTACCATCCTATACATCCTCTACCATCCTATACATCCTATACCATCCTCTACCATCCTATACATCCTCTACCATCCTATACATCCTATACATCCTCTAACATCCTATACCATCCTATACCATCCTATACCATCCTCTACCATCCTATGCCATCCTAGACCATCCTATACCATCCTCTACCATCCTATACCATCCTATACATCCTCTACCATCCTATACCATCCTAAACCATCCTATACCATCCTATACCATCCTATACCATCCTCTACCATCCTCTACCATCCTATACCATCCTATACCATCCTATACATCCTCTACCATCCTATACATCCTCTACCATCCTATACATCCTATACCATCCTCTACCATCCTATACCATCCTATACCATCCTATATCATCCTCTACCATCCTATACCATCCTATACATCCTCTACCATCCTATGCCATCCTAGACCATCCTATACCATCCTCTACCATCCTATACCATCCTATACATCCTCTACCATCCTATGCCATCCTAGACCATCCTATACCATCCTCTACCATCCTATACCATCCTATACCATCTTATACCATCCTATACATCCTATACATCCTATACCATCCTCTACTATCCTATACCATCCTCTACATCCTCTACCATCCTATACCATCCTATACCATCCTATTCCATCCTATACCATCCTATACCATCCTATACATCCTCTACCATCCTATACATCCTATACCATCCTCTACCATCCTATACATCCTATACCATCCTCTACCATCCTATACCATCCTATACCATCCTATACATCCTCTACCATCCTATACATCCTATACCATCCTATACCATCCTCTACCATCCTCTACCATCCTATACCACCCTATACCATCCTATACATCCTCTACCATCCTATACATCCTCTACCATCCTATACCATCCTATACATCCTATACCATCCTATACCATCCTATACATCCTCTACCATCCTCTACCATCCTATACATCCTATTCCATCCTATACCATCCTATATATCATATACCATCCTATACCATCCTCTACGATCCTATACCATCCTCTACCATCCTATACCATCCTATACCATCCTCTACCATCCTATACCATCCTATACCATCCTATACCATCCTCTACCATCCTATACACCCTTTACCATCCTATACCATCCTATACATCCTCTACCATCCTATACCATCCTCTACCATCCTATGCCATCCTAGACCATCCTATACCATCCTCTACCATCCTATACCATCCTCTACCATCCTATGCCATCCTAGACCATCCTATACCATCCTCTACCATCCTATACCATCCTATACATCCTCTACCATCCTATACCATCCTAAACCATCCTATACCATCCTATACCATCCTATACCATCCTCTACCATCCTCTACCATCCTATACCATCCTATACCATCCTATACATCCTCTACCATCCTATACATCCTCTACCATCCTATACATCCTATACCATCCTCTACCATCCTATACCATCCTATACCATCCTATACATCCTCTACCATCCTCTACCATCCTATACATCCTCTACCATCCTATACATCCTCTACCATCCTATACCATCCTAAACCATCCTATACCATCCTATACCATCCTCTACCATCCTCTACCATCCTATACCATCCTATACCATCCTATACATCCTCTACCATCCTATACATCCTCTACCATCCTATACATCCTATACCATCCTCTACCATCCTATACATCCTCTACCATCCTATACATCCTATACATCCTCTAACATCCTATACCATCCTATACCATCCTATGCCATCCTAGACCATCCTATACCATCCTCTACCATCCTATACCATCCTATACATCCTCTACCATCCTATACCATCCTAAACATCCTCTACCATCCTATACCATCCTAAACCATCCTATACCATCCTCTACCATCCTCTACCATCCTATACCATCCTATACCATCCTATACATCCTCTACCATCCTATACATCCTCTACCATCCTATACATCCTATACCATCCTCTACCATCCTATACCATCCTATACCATCCTATACATCCTCTACCATCCTCTACCATCCTATACATCCTCTACCATCCTATACCATCCTATACCATCATCTACCATCCTATACCATCCTATACCATCCTCTACCATCCTATACACCGTATTCCATCCTATACCATCCTATGCCATCCTAGACCATCCTATACCATCCTCTACCATCCTATACCATCCTATACATCATCTACCATCCTATACCATCCTATACCATCCTATACCATCCTATACACCGTATTCCATCCTATACCATCCTATACCATCCTTTACCATCCTATACACCGTATTCCATCCTATACCATCCTATACACCGTATTCCATCTTCTACCATCCTCTACCATCCTATACCATCCTCTACCATCCTATACCATCCTATACCATCCTCTACCATCCTATACCATCCTATACATCCTCTACCATCCTAAGCCATCCTAGACCATCCTATTCCATCCTCTACCATCCTATACCATCCTATACATCCTCTACCATCCTATGCCATCCTAGACCATCCTATACCATCCTCTACGATCCTATACCATCCTCTACCATCCTATACCATCCTATAC
The DNA here is from genome assembly GCF_963691925.1 of Scomber scombrus. Taxonomy (NCBI): domain Eukaryota; kingdom Metazoa; phylum Chordata; class Actinopteri; order Scombriformes; family Scombridae; genus Scomber; species Scomber scombrus. The sequence goes on from NC_084985.1 coordinate 272,368, forward strand.
CATCCTCTACCATCCTATACCATCCTATACCATCCTAGACCATCCTATACCATCCTCTACCATCCTATACCATCCTCTACCATCCTATACCATCCTATACCATCCTAGACCATCCTATACCATCCTCTACCATCCTATACCATCCTCTACCATCCTATACCATCCTATACATCCTCTACCATCCTATACCATCCTCTACCATCCTATACATCCTATACCATCCTCTACCATCCTATACATCCTCTACCATCCTATACCATCCTATACATCCTATAACATCCTCTACCATCCTATACATCCTATACATCCTCTAACATCCTATACCATCCTATACCATCCTATACCATCCTATACCATCCTATACCTCCTCTAACATCCTATACCATCCTATACCATCCTATACCATCCTCTACCATCCTATACCTCCTCTAACATCCTATACCATCCTATACCATCCTATACCATCCTATACCATCCTATACATCCTATACATCCTATACATCCTCTAACATCCTATACCATCCTATACATCCTCTAACATCCTCTACCATCCTATACATCCTATACCATCCTCTACCATCCTCTACCATCCTATACATCCTCTACCATCCTATACCATCCTATACCATCCTCTACCATCCTATACCATCCTATACCATCCTAGACCATCCTATACCATCCTCTACCATCCTATACATCCTCTACCATCCTCTACCATCTTATACATCCTCTACCACCCTATACCATCCTATACCATCATCTACCATCCTATACCATCCTATACCATCCTATACCATCCTATACACCGTATTCCATCTTCTACCATCCTCTACCATCCTATACATCCTATACCATCCTCTACCATCCTATACCATCCTATACCATCCTATACATCCTCTACCATCCTCTACCATCCTATACATCCTCTACCATCCTATACCATCCTATACATCCTATAACATCCTCTACCATCCTATACATCCTATACATCCTCTAACATCCTATACCATCCTATACCATCCTATACCATCCTCTACCATCCTATGCCATCCTAGACCATCCTATACCATCCTCTACCATCCTATACCATCCTATACATCCTCTACCATCCTATACCATCCTAAACCATCCTATACCATCCTATACCATCCTCTACCATCCTCTACCATCCTATACCATCCTATACCATCCTATACATCCTCTACCATCCTATACATCCTCTACCATCCTATACATCCTATACCATCCTCTACCATCCTATACATCCTCTACCATCCTATACATCCTATACATCCTCTAACATCCTATACCATCCTATACCATCCTATACCATCCTCTACCATCCTATGCCATCCTAGACCATCCTATACCATCCTCTACCATCCTATACCATCCTATACATCATCTACCATCCTATACCATCCTATACCATCCTATACACCGTATTCCATCCTATACCATCCTATACCATTCTTTACCATCCTATACACCGTATTCCATCCTATACCATCCTATACACCGTATTCCATCTTCTACCATCCTCTACCATCCTATACCATCCTCTACCATCCTATACCATCCTATACCATCCTCTACCATCCTATACCATCCTATACATCCTCTACCATCCTAAGCCATCCTAGACCATCCTATTCCATCCTCTACCATCCTATACCATCCTATACATCCTCTACCATCCTATGCCATCCTAGACCATCCTATACCATCCTCTACGATCCTATACCATCCTCTACCATCCTATACCATCCTATACCATCCTCTACCATCCTATACCATCCTATACCATCCTAGACCATCCTATACCATCCTCTACCATCCTATACCATCCTCTACCATCCTATGCCATCCTAGACCATCCTATACCATCCTCTAGCATCCTATACCATCCTATACATCCTCTACCATCCTATACCATCCTAAACCATCCTATACCATCCTATACCATCCTATACCATCCTCTACCATCCTCTACCATCCTATACCATCCTATACCATCCTATACATCCTCTACCATCCTATACATCCTCTACCATCCTATACATCCTATACCATCCTCTACCATCCTATACATCCTCTACCATCCTATACCATCCTATACATCCTATAACATCCTCTACCATCCTATACATCCTATACCATCCTCTAACATCCTATACCATCCTATACCATCCTATACCATCCTATACCATCCTATACCTCCTCTAACATCCTATACCATCCTATACCATCCTATACCATCCTCTACCATCCTATACCTCCTCTAACATCCTATACCATCCTATACCATCCTATACCATCCTATACCATCCTAGACCATCCTATACCATCCTCTAACATCCTATACCATCCTATACATCCTCTAACATCCTCTACCATCCTATACATCCTATACCATCCTTTACATCCTCTACCATCCTATACCATCCTATACCATCCTACACCATCCTATACCATCCTCTACCATCCTATACCATCCTATACACCCTATTCCATCCTATACCATCCTATACCATCCTATACCATCCTACCATCCTATACCATCCTATACATCCTATTCCATCCTATACCACCCTATACATCCTATTCCATCCTATACCATCCTATACCATCCTCTACCATCCTATACATCCTCTACCATCCTATACCTCCTCTAACATCCTATACCATCCTATACCATCCTATACCATCCTATACCATCCTATACATCCTATACATCCTCTAACATCCTATACCATCCTATACATCCTCTAACATCCTCTACCATCCTATACATCCTATACCATCCTTTACCATCCTCTACCATCCTATACATCCTATACCATCCTATACCATCCTATACCATCCTCTACCATCCTATACCATCCTATACCATCCTAGACCATCCTATACCATCCTCTACCATCCTATACATCCTCTACCATCCTCTACCATCTTATACATCCTCTACCACCCTATACCATCCTATACCATCATCTACCATCCTATACCATCCTATACCATCCTATACCATCCTATACACCGTATTCCATCTTCTACCATCCTCTACCATCCTATACCATCCTATACCATCCTATACCATCCTTTACATCCTCTACCATCCTCTACCATCCTATACCATCCTCTCCCATCCTATACCATCCTATACCATCCTATACATCCTCTACCATCCTATACCATCCTACACATCCTATTCCATCCTATACCATCCTCTACCATCCTATACATCCTCTACCATCCTATACCATCCTATACATCCTATTCCATCCTATACCATCCTAAACCATCCTATTCCATCCTATACATCCTCTACCATCCTATACCATCCTATACATCCTCTACCATCCTATACCATCCTATACATCCTATACCATCCTCTACATCCTCTACCATCCTATACCATCCTATACATCCTCTACCATCCTATACCATCCTATACATCCTCTACCATCCTCTACCATCCTATACATCCTCTACCATCCTCTACCATCCTCTACCATCCTCTACCATCCTATACATCCTATTCCATCCTATACCATCCTATATATCATATACCATCCTATACATCCTATACCATCCTATACATCCTATACCATCCTATACATCCTATACCATCCTATACCATCCTCTACCATCCTATACCATCCTATACCATCCTATACCATCCTCTACCATCCTATACCATCCTATACATCCTCTACCATCCTATACCATCCTAAACCATCCTATACCATCCTCTACCATCCTATACCATCCTATACATCCTCTACCATCCTATGCCATCCTAGACCATCCTATACCATCCTCTACCATCCTATACCATCCTATACATCCTCTACCATCCTATACCATCCTATACCATCCTTTACATCCTAGACCATCCTATACCATCCTCTACGATCCTATACCATCCTATACATCCTATACCATCCTCTACCATCCTCTACCATCCTCTACCATCCTCTACCATCCTATACATCCTATTCCATCCTATACCATCCTATATATCATATACCATCCTATACATCCTATACCATCCTATACATCCTATTCCATCCTATACCATCCTATACCATCCTCTACCATCCTATACCATCCTCTACCATCCTATACATCCACTACCATCCTATACCATCCTATACATCCTATACCAGCCTCTACCATCCTATACCACCCTATACATCCTCTACCATCCTATAACATCCTATACCATCCTATACATCCTATACCATCCTATACCATCCTCTACCATCCTATACATCCTATACCATCCTATACATCCTCTACCATCCTATACCATCCTATACATCCTCTACCATCCTATACATCCTATACATCCTCTACCATCCTATACCATCCTATACCACCCTCTACCATCCTATACCATCCTATACCATCCTATACCATCCTCTAACATCCTATACATCCTCTACCATCCTCTACCATCCTATACATCCTATACCATCCTATACCATCCTATACCATCCTATACATCCTCTACCATCCTTTACCATCCTATACATCCTCTACCATCCTATACCATCCTCTACCACCCTATACATCCTATACATCCTATACCATCCTATGCCATCCTATACCATCCTATACCATCCTCTACCATCCTCTTCCATCCTATACCATCCTATACCATCCTCTACCATCCTATACCATCCTATACATCCTCTACCATCCTAAGCCATCCTAGACCATCCTATTCCATCCTCTACCATCCTATACCATCCTACACATCCTCTACCATCCTATGCCATCCTAGACCATCCTATACCATCCTCTACGATCCTATACCATCCTCTACCATCCTATACCATCCTATACCATCCTCTACCATCATATACCATCCTATACCATCCTAGACCATCCTATACCATCCTCTACCATCCTATACCATCCTCTACCATCCTATGCCATCCTAGACCATCCTATACCATCCTCTACCATCCTATACCATCCTATACATCCTCTACCATCCTATGCCATCCTAGACCATCCTATAACATCCTCTACCATCCTTTACCATCCTATACCATCCTCTACCATCCTATACCATCCTATACATCCTCTACCATCCTATACCATCCTAAACCATCCTATACCATCCTCTACCATCCTATACCATCCTATACATCCTCTACCATCCTATGCCATCCTAGACCATCCTATACCATCCTCTACCATCCTATACCATCCTATACATCCTCTACCATCCTATACCATCCTATACCATCCTTTACATCCTAGACCATCCTATACCATCCTCTACGATCCTATACCATCCTCTACCATCCTATACCATCCTATACCATCCTCTACCATCATATACCATCCTATACCATCCTAGACCATCCTATACCATCCTCTACCATCCTATACCATCCTCTACCATCCTATGCCATCCTAGACCATCCTATACCATCCTCTACCATCCTATACCATCCTATACATCCTCTACCATCCTATGCCATCCTAGACCATCCTATACCATCCTCTACCATCCTATACCATCCTATACATCCTCTACCATCCTATGCCATCCTAGACCATCCTATAACATCCTCTACCATCCTTTACCATCCTATACCATCCTCTACCATCCTATACCATCCTATACATCCTCTACCATCCTATACCATCCTAAACCATCCTATACCATCCTCTACCATCCTATACCATCCTATACATCCTCTACCATCCTATGCCATCCTAGACCATCCTATACCATCCTCTACCATCCTATACCATCCTATACATCCTCTACCATCCTATACCATCCTATACCATCCTATACCATCCTTTACATCCTCTACCATCCTATACCATCCTATACCATCCTACACCATCCTATACCATCCTCTACCATCCTATACCATCCTATACACCCTATTCCATCCTATACCATCCTATACCATCCTATACCATCCTACCATCCTATACCATCCTATACATCCTATTCCATCCTATACCACCCTATACCATCCTCTACCATCCTATACATCCTATTCCATCCTATACCATCCTATACCATCCTCTACCATCCTATACATCCTCTACCATCCTATACATCCTCTACCATCCTCTACCATCCTATACCATCCTCTAACATCCTATACATCCTCTACCATCCTATACCATCCTATACCATCCTATACATCCTCTACCATCCTCTACCATCCTCTACCATCCTATACCATCCTATACATCCTATTCCATCCTATACCACCCTATACATCCTATTCCATCCTATACCATCCTATACATCCTCTACCATCCTATACCATCCTATACCATCCTATACCATCCTATACATCCTCTACCATCCTATACCATCCTATACCATCCTATACCATCCTATACATCCTATACCATCCTATACCATCCTATACCATCCTATACATCCTATTCCATCCTCTACCATCCTCTACCATCCTCTAACATCCTATACATCCTCTACCATCCTATATCATCCTTTACCATCCTCTAACATCCTATACATCCTCTACCATCCTATACCATCCTATACCATCCTATACATCCTCTACCATCCTCTACCATCCTATACCATTCCTATACATCCTCTAACATCCTATACCATCCTACCATCCTCTACCATCCTATACATCCTATACCATCCTCTACCATCCTATAACATCCTACCATCCTTTATCATCCTCTATCATCCTATACCATCCTATACATCCTATACCATCCTCTTCCATCCTATACCATCCTACCATCCTATACCATCCTATACACCCTCTACCATCCTATACATCCTATACATCCTATACCATCCTATACCATCCTATACCATCCTACCATCCTCTACCATCCTTTACCATCCTATACCATCCTATACCATCCTCTACCATCCTATAACATCCTATAACATCCTCTACCATCCTATACCATTCCTATACATCCTCTAACATCCTCTACCATCCTATACCATCCTCTACCATCCTCTACCATCCTCTACCATCCTCTACCATCCTATACATCCTCTACCATCCTATACCATCCTATACCATCCTCTACCATCCTATAACATCCTATACCATCCTCTACCATCCTATACCATCCTATACATCCTATACATCCTCTACCATCCTATACCATCCTATACCATCCTCTTCCATCCTCTACCATCCTATACCATCCTATACATCCTCTACCATCCTCTACCATCCTCTACCATCCTCTACCATCCTCTACCATCCTATACATCCTCTACCATCCTATACCATCCTATACCATCCTCTACCATCCTATAACATCCTATACCATCCTCTACCATCCTATACCATCCTATACATCCTATACATCCTCTACCATCCTATACCATCCTATACCATCCTCTTCCATCCTCTACCATCCTATAACATCCTATACATCCTCTACCATCCTATACCATCCTATACATCCTCTAACGTCCTATACCATCCTCTACCATCCTATACCATCCTAACTAATGTTTCCAGCTGTTCCCATTAACCCCCCCCCCTTATAAAGTTATAATAAAATAATAAATACCTTCAGAAGGAGAAAAGAAGCTGCAGCACGAGGAGCAGACAAAGTGAAAGTAAAATAACAGGAAATGAGCAGAGAGGAGGCTGGATGGAGATGTGGCGCCATCTGCTGGTACAAACACTAACTGCAGGATGTTTGTGTCACTAACTGAACTCCAGAGTTCAATAAAGAAAAGTTCAGTCCAGTGAAAGTTGATCTAATGTGAGTCTGAGAATGAACACAAATAACTTGATATAAAAGCATCTTTACTATAATCATGAATAATAGATTCTATCATTTAAACACTCTCACCTTTATATAGAAACATTTATTCTCATTTCTTTATGAATTACACACAAACACAGAAACCCAAAGATAACATGTTACATTTAACAAACAATAATAATAGTTCATAAATAAATCAATAAACAGAGTTTTCCTCTGGCGCCACCTTCAGGACAAACTGTGTGTCTGCTTTGTTTTCACATATTAAAATCTGCTCCTCAAACACACATCTGCACAAACTCTGCAATTAATATTCATAAGAGGACAGACCTGAGATCAGCTGATAGTCTCTGTCTGCTTTACTAACAAACATTAAGACCTGAGATCAGCTGATAGTCTCTGTCTGCTTTACTAACAAACATTAAGACCTGAGATCAGCTGATAGTCTCTGTCTGCTTTACTAACAAACATTAAGACCTGAGATCAGCTGATAGTCTCTGTCTGCTTTACTAACAAACATTAAGACCTGAGATCAGCTGATAGTCTCTGTCTGCTTTACTAACAAACATTAAGACCTGAGATCAGCTGATAGTCTCTGTCTGCTTTACTAACAAACATTAAGACCTGAGATCAGCTGATAGTCTCTGTCTGCTTTACTAACAAACATTAAGACCTGAGATCAGCTGATAGTCTCTGTCTGCTTTACTAACAAACATTAAGACATGAGATCAGCTGATAGTCTCTGTCTGCTTTACTAACAATCATTAAGACCTGAGATCAGCTGATAGTCTCTGTCTGCTTTACTAACAAACATTAAGACCTGAGATCAGCTGATAGTCTCTGTCTGCTTTACTAACAAACATTAAGACCTGAGATCAGCTGATAGTCTCTGTCTGCTTTACTAACAAACATTAAGACCTGAGATCAGCTGATAGTCTCTGTCTGCTTTACTAACAAACATTAAGACCTGAGATCAGCTGATAGTCTCTGTCTGCTTTACTAACAAACATTAAGAACAGACCTGAGATCAGCTGATAGTCTCTGTCTGCTTTACTAACAAACATTAAGACCTGAGATCAGCTGATAGTCTCTGTCTGCTTTACTAACAAACATTAAGACCTGAGATCAGCTGATAGTCTCTGTCTGCTTTACTAACAAACATTAAGACCTGAGATCAGCTGATAGTCTCTGTCTGCTTTACTAACAAACATTAAGACCTGAGATCAGCTGATAGTCTCTGTCTGCTTTACTAACAAACATTAAGACCTGAGATCAGCTGATAGTCTCTGTCTGCTTTACTAACAAACATTAAGACCTGAGATCAGCTGATAGTCTCTGTCTGCTTTACTAACAAACATTAAGACCTGAGATCAGCTGATAGTCTCTGTCTGATTTACTAACAAACATTAAGAACAGACCTGAGATCAGCTGATAGTCTCTGTCTGCTTTACTAACAAACATTAAGAACAGACCTGAGATCAGCTGATAGTCTCTGTCTGCTTTACTAACAAACATTAAGACCTGAGATCAGCTGATAGTGTGTTACTGTGTGTGCGTTTGTGTTTGTGTGTGTGTGTGTGTGTGTGTGTGTGTGTGTGTGTTGTGTGTGTGTGTGTGTGTGTGTGTGTGTGTGTGTGTGTGTGTGTGTGTTGGTCCTCCTCTGCAGCAGGGGTCGCAGCTGCACGTGTTTCCGGTCTTTCCCCGGAAGTGTAAAGCAGCAGGTAAACAACAGACGCCTCGCGGACTGTCCGGTGCTGTGGTCTCGTGCAGGTCTCGTGCTGCCGGTGTGATGTCACAGATAGAGATGTTACGGCTGCTCATAACTCAGCGGCTCACTGAGGCTGCGGAGGAGATCTACGGAGTGTTCGGGAGGATCATAGCCGAGTATGAGGAGCAGATCTCCCGCTACAAGATAGAGATCCAGCGGCAGCGACACCTGCAGGAGCTCCGGGAGAAGCCCTCAGTGTGTGTGCTGGGTAGGTACCTGTCTGTCTGCTGCCTGTCTGTCTGTCTGTCTGTCTGATACCTGTCTGTCTGCTGCCTGCCTGTCTGTCTGTCTGATACCTGTCTGTCTGATGTCTGTCTGTCTGTCTGCTGCCTGTCTGTCTGCTGCCTGTCTGTCTGCTCACCTGTCTGTCTGCTACCTGTCTTTCTGTCTGCTGCCTGTCTGTCTGCTGCCTGTCTGTCTGCTCACCTGTCTGTCTGCTCACCTGTCTGTCTGATACCTGTCTGTCTGCTCACCTGTCTGTCTGCTGCCTGTCTGTCTGTCTGTCTGTCTGTCTGATACCTGTCTGTCTGTCTGCTCACCTGTCTGTCTGCTGCCTGTCTGTCTGTCTGTCTGTCTGATGTCTGTCTGTCTGTCTGCTGCCTGTCTGTCTGCTCACCTGTCTGTCTGCTACCTGTCTGTCTGTCTGTCTGTCTGTCTGATACCTGTCTGTCTGTCTGTCTGCTGCCTGCCTGTCTGTCTGTCTGTCTGATGTCTGTCTGTCTGTCTGCTGCCTGTCTGTCTGCTCACCTGTCTGTCTGCTACCTGTCTGTCTGTCTGTCTGTCTGTCTGATACCTGTCTGTCTGTCTGTCTGTCTGATGTCTGTCTGTCTGTCTGCTCACCTGTCTGTCTGCTGCCTGTCTGTCTGTCTGTCTGATACCTGTCTGTCTGTCTGTCTGTCTGTCTGTCTGTCTGTCTGTCTGATACCTGTCTGTCTGTCTGTCTGCTCACCTGTCTGTCTGATACCTGTCTGTCTGCTCACCTGTCTGTCTCTCAGTCAGAGCTCCGTTTACACTGAGAACAATAACTATAAACAGTTTAACAGGTTCTGCAGGTGATGGAGCGTTAAGGTTCTAACCAACGATACGATGTCGTTGGATCACTTTCAGATAAAAACACTGACAGCCAATCAGAATCCTTATTTATGTATTAATGATAAAGCAGCTCTGCTCCTCTCAGCACTGTAAACTGCAGCAGGATGACAGAGCTGATTTCTTTAGAGAGTTTTTCTTATTACAAAGATTCTGAACTTTGTTCTCTATTAACATCCGTGACGTCACCCATTGGTTTGTGGACTGCTGCTCGGAGGCCAATAGTATCAGATCTGAGCAGCGCCATCTTTAAAATTTCAGGTAAGAAAAATAAAAAAAATAAAAACATGGATTCTACTTATATGGGCATCAGGAGGAGCATGAGGCGCCCTCCTGAACCTGTGAACCAATCAACCTGTCAATCACCACGTAGCCACGCCCTAATGCATAACCTGCTTTATCGTCACATATAAAATCAGGGAGGCCAAAATGTCCCAAATGAACATCATACTGCATTGAAGAAGGCTTTAAACTAGCGATTGAGACCATAAACACATTTTGAAAACGTTTACTGAGGTTAGAAATCAAGTGAGAAGTTGATGAATTCTCCATTGACTTGTATAGAGACGGAAGTCCTTTTGACACCAAAACGGTCGCCCCCTGGTGGCCTTTTGATAGAATGCAGTTTTAAGTTACTTCCTGGTTGGCCTCATTGCAGAGGACCGGAACTCCCCGCCTGGTTAGTAAGCAGATCTGTTTGCAGGATGTTCTCATTCTCAACCATTTAATGAGTTTCTAATGAAGTGATCAGGATCACTGTCAGGCTGCTTGGATTAATATCATTTATTAAACCCAGCTGTTAAACATTCTGATTGATTGATTGATTGATTGGCAGCTCGGCAGCAGGACTGGAGCTGTGAGTCAACTCCTCCACACATCAAAGAGGAAGAGGAGGAGTTGTGGTCGACCCTGCAGCAGGAGGAGCAGGAGCAGCAGGAGGAGGAGCTGGATGAGGAGGAGCAGCAGCAGGAGGAGCAGCAGCAGGAGGAGCAGCAGCAGGAGCAGCAGGTAGAGGAGCTGGATGAGGAGGAGCAGCAGGAGCAGCAGCAGGAGGAGCAGCAGCAGGAGGAGCTGGATCCTCAGCTTGGCACGTCGGTCCAGGACTCTCCGGAGGCTGCAGGTAACGGACTGCTGGCCTGCGTGGAGCCGGCGGAGGTGGTGGACTCGTATATATGCACCGTCTGCGGCCGGGCGTTCGCTCAGCGAGCACACTGGTCCAAACACGTTCAGGTCCACCAAAAGCTCGGCTCCAAAACAGACAAGTCGTACACGTGTGAGATCTGCGGGAAGAGACTGACGCGCTTCGACGGATATCAGAAACACCTGCGGATCCACACGGGAGAGAAACCGTACAGCTGTGAAGAATGCGGACGCAGATTCAGCGACAACTCCAACTACAAACGACACATCAGGACCCACGCAGGGTCCAAGACCCAGCTCAGCTGAGCCTGGACCAGACTGCAGCAGCAGTGTTGCAGCAGCAGCAGCAGTGTTGCAGCAGCAGCAGCAGTGTTGCAGCAGCAGCAGCAGCAGTGTTGCAGCAGCAGCAGCAGCAGTGTTGCAGCAGCAGCAGTGTTGCAGCAGCAGTGTTGCAGCAGCAGCAGTGTTGCAGCAGTGTTTCAGCAGCAGCAGTGTTGCAGCAGCAGCAGTGTTGCAGCAGCAGCAGTGTTGCAGCAGCAGCAGTGTTGCAGCAGCAGTGTTGCAGCAGCAGTGTTGCAGCAGCAGCAGTGTTGCAGCAGCAGCAGTGTTGCAGCAGCAGTGTTGCAGCAGCAGCAGTGTTGCAGCAGCAGCAGTGTTGCAGCAGCAGTGTTGCAGCAGCAGCAGTGTTGCAGCAGCAGCAGTGTTGCAGCAGCAGCAGTGTTGCAGCAGCAGCAGTGTTGCAGCAGTGTTGCAGCAGCAGCAGCAGTGTTGCAGCAGCAGCAGTGTTGCAGCAGCAGCAGTGTTGCAGCAGCAGCAGTGTTGCAGCAGCAGTGTTGCAGCAGCAGCAGCAGCAGTGTTGCAGCAGCAGCAGTGTTGCAGCAGCAGCATTGCAGCACTAACAGACTCATCAACACTAACGAGGATTAATCAAATTGTCTCTGCTGTTTTTTTCTCGTGATAATAGACACTGATCAGAGTTACTAAAAAGAAAAATTTCAAATTCAGAATGAGTGAATGAATGAATAAGTGAGTGAATGAGTTAATGAGTGAGTGAAAGCTTGTGTTTGTGTCCTGAAGGCAGCGTGGTGATGTCGAGGTCTGCAGGGAAACTCAGCGCTCTGCTGCTTTCAACACACTGAAGTAATAAAGTTTTGATTACAAACTCACATTCATGTCTGTTATTGATTAAAGTGATCAGATCAGTTTTAATGGATCAATATTCCAGTCAGGTTCAACTGAAGCAAAACCTTTAATTTTAGAAGTTTAAAATCTGTTGAATTAATCTCTGCTAATAATTCATTTGCTGTTACAAGTTTAACTTTTTACCTGAATATTAAATGAACTGAATTATAAACTTGATAAACTGAATTTAGCTGATTATTGTTCTTTATAGACTCTGATGAGCAGAGCTGCAGTCAGATATCAAATAACTCATCATAATAATAAATAATAATATAAAAGTTGTAATATTTTTTATTGAAATCACAACATGAAGATTTAAACAGAATCTAATAAACTGGTTTGTTGCAGTAATTAATTTTCTTTTGGAGACTTTGTTTAAATATGAAATCTGAGTCAGTTCATGTTTCACACCAGCAGGTGGCAGCAGAGCGCTTCACTTAAAACAGTTCAATGTTAATACAGTAGCTTCATTATTAACTAATTGCTTTAATATTAACTGATGATACAGTTGCTGAATGAATATAATGAATATTCATTTATAGAACCAGTAACTAACCTGTGTTCCAGTCAGAGGTGTTGAAACATTTTACCTTCAGTAGTTTGTATTGATCAATTGTGACTTTTTTGATCTCAGGTTTAAATCCAGCTGCAGTAGATTTGGAGATTTATAAACAAAGTCCCAAAAAGAAGAGTAAAAAAGTGTTTGTGACGTTTTATGTCAAACTGATTGTTTTGTATTTTTAATCAGTGATCAGTTAATCTGACAGTTACACAGATTATCTCTAATGTAACACAAACATTCATACAACCTTAAAATTACTGAACAAAACAACCAATTAAAAATGTTCTCTGTGTTTTTTCATCAATCAATTTAAAATAGTCAGAATAAATCCTCCATAAAGAAAAAGTGTCTCCGGTCTGAGAGCAGAGGTCTGGATCACTCACTCCAAACGGCCCCTGACCCCCCCTGACCCCTGACCCCTGTAGCTCCTTCAAAGACTGATAGATAAACTTTATTGTCCACCACTGTGGACATTTGTCTTCAGCCTCTCCAAGACATCAAAGTACACGAGACAAATCAAGACACGAACCCTCATACAACACAAAGGAAAAGACAAAGTTCTGCAAATAGAAATAAAACAGGTGTAAACATTAGACTTTAGGCCTCTGATTGGTCGACAGGTTTTATCTCTGAGGGGAGAAGAAAGTCTCGACTGGCGAAGTTTGTGGCTGGAACTCACTTCCATTATTGTTCGTTATTAATGTTAAATTCTTGCAGATGACAGAATAAAATCACCACTGAGCGACAAACACCATTTCTATATTGCGAAAGAAAGGGTTCCTAAAGAAGGGTCAACAGGGAAATCACATCGGCAGCTACTTTCTGAGAAGCAGGTGGAGTTCAGCTGCAGGACAGAATCCACAGCCTGCAGGACCTCAACACCCCTGAACTAGGCAAGGGAGAGCAACCTGAACCCAACCCAGTACGCCCAGCAGCGGAAAAGAAGATCCATGGGCGAAAGTGGCCAAAGTCCTGCGATAAGACACTGTGGAAGGAGGTCAACACTGATCTCTGCAACATCCCAGAAGGGATCAGAGGCACCACCATGAAGGAGTTGGAGAGGATGGGCGATCTAATCTATGCTTATTGAGCGGAACGGTTCGGAGTGGTCGAAGGCAAATGATCTACTCCGTCAATCCCCAGTAAGTCCAGAAGGCCGACAGACATAGATGGCCTGGTCAAGGAGAGGAGGCAGCTGAAGAAGCAGTGGAGGAAGGCCACAGAGGAGGAGACAGAGGGCATAAACCTGCTGCAGGGACAGATCCAGAGGAGGATGCTACACTGAGGAGAGCTGAAAACCACCTGAGGAAGCGCAGCCCACCTGAAACGCCACCAGTCAATCCAGCAGAGGTAGAGCTCCAGGCCCCAACGGAGCGATTCCTCTGGAAGCTGATGAGAGTCCTGTGGCAAAAGAAGGACTATAGTTCTGGTTCTGGTTCAGGACTATAGATCTGGTTCTGGTTCAGGACTATAGATAATAAAGGACTTCAGTCTTTAATGTTTCACAGTTTATTTACAGTTTCATTAACAGTTTCTGACATTATTACATCATCATCCTGGTGTCCACTGGGGGGCGTTAACCCTAACCCCCCTCCATCACATGATGTCACTGCCCCCCCATCACATGATGTCATCACTGTGCCCCCCCCATCACATGATGTCACTGTGCCCCCCCATCACATGATGTCACTGCCCCCCCATCACATGATGTCACTGCCCCCCCATCCCATGATGTCACTGTGCCCCCCCCATCACATGATGTCACTGCCCCCCCATCACATGATGTCACTGCCCCCCCCCATCCCATGATGTCACTGCCCCCCCATCACATGATGTCACTGTGCCCCCCCCATCACATGATGTCACTGCCCCCCCCATCACATGATGTCACTGCCCCCCCCCATCACATGATGTCACTGCCCCCCCCATCACATGATGTCACTGTGCCCCCCCCATCACATGATGTCACTGCCCCCCCCATCCCATGATGAATAAAGGTTATAAGTGCATCGTTATAAAAACATTTTATAAAATGATCCGTTTTATTTTCTTCAGTCAGTAAAAAAAATCAGCTTCTTTAAACTTCCGTACATGTTTCTGTTCAGCGTGATGTTGGTTCTGATCGGTTCAGATTGGTTCTGTTTGGTTCTGATTGGTTCTGTGTGTGTGGGACAGCGGATCAGTCACAGATGGATTCTAAAGTAAAAGCAGGAATGAAAGATGAGAGGATTTAAAGGATCGTTCCTGTTTTATTATTTTAAATCACAGCTGATCGTTTCTAAACAAAACTTTTCTTCATACATTGGAGCAAAAGTTCTGAAGCATCAAACTGTTTTAATCTGAACTCAAAGTCCACTTACTTTCTTTTTTGGAGGCTCTCAGCCAGTCATCAGATGTGTGGTGCATTCAGGGACTCTGAGCTTTTGTTAACACTATGTGTGATTTGCCATTTCAGCAGAATATTTGGCAGCTGGCTGCAACTCTGTAAATAACGAGCATCTTTGAACGCACCAGCAGGGACTAAAGGCCACTACTGAGTGCATGAGCTCTCATCTGAATGTTTCTGTGGACTTAAAGAGCAGAAGTGAAGTCAGCGGAGCGTTAACGAGGTAAACGAAGCAGAGTCCTCATTATAATACAAACTTTTAAAAATGATAGTTTTCATTTGTAGACGATCTTTATGATCACAGCTTGTTAAACGAAGCTTTGATTCATGAGTTCAGAACATTTAATGTGCTGAGCATCAAACAGTCAGCTGAGAGCTTCAACCTCAAACAATCCTGCTGCTCAGTGAGAGAAGTCAGAGCTCCTCGTCCTGCATCATCAGCCACTCTGCTGTTCGACCAATCAGATTCAACTAAGTGCAGCTGCAGGAACTGACTGATTGATTGAAACGTCAAGATTTGTCTTCAAAATCAGTCAGAGGATCTCAGCGGTCATGTGATCTAGTTTATTCTACCACACATCATGGTCTTCCTCAGCAGATCGTCTGCAGCGTTGTCATGGAGACGAAAGCAGAAGTCACATGATGATCCTGCCTCCAGATGTGGTCGAGAGTTTTCTTTACATTATTAATTAATCAAGTTATTTATTTGACTGGTTTCAGTTCTGTGAATAGATAATCAACCAACCAACCAACCAACCAACCAACCAACCAACCAACCAATCAATAACCCTAACCCAATAATCAAAACAAAAGTGAAAAACATTTGATCTTTTTATGTGTTTTACTATCTAACAGCTGTTTGTCTCGTCTAAACATTATTATATAAATTAACTGATGAGTAGTGATGCAGTTTGTATTGTTTTTGCTGCTGTTTGGTTTTCAGATCAACATGTTTCTCTGTGGTCTGTAAATTCATCTCAAAGCAGGAACTTTACTGTGAGAAATAATCACATCTGTTTGTTCTGGTTGATGTTTCTCATTAAAAAGCTTTTCTACAGCTTTGGACCAGTTCTGAGATTTCGGAGCCTCCCTGAATGCACCTCTGCTCACGTCTACGCACGATAACCGACACGTAAAAAGTGAATAAATCTGATTTCTTCAGCTTCTCATTTTTACATCATGTGACTCATTACAGAAGTTTCCTGATGTGATCACATGTAGAACATTTTATTATGGTTTCATCTCTTTAATATTGTTTTTTCAGGTTGTGGATCAATCGACAGTAACTAAACGTTTGTTTCTTTGCAGACGAGCCTCTGAAAGATGTGAAAGATGAACGCTGAGT
Organism: Scomber scombrus; assembly: GCF_963691925.1. Lineage (NCBI taxonomy): Eukaryota > Metazoa > Chordata > Actinopteri > Scombriformes > Scombridae > Scomber > Scomber scombrus. The sequence continues at coordinate 289,607 of NC_084985.1, forward strand.
TTTAAAGATGATCACATTCATACAGACTTCATGTGGAGGCAGCACAGCGTTCAGCTCTGTCAGATGTTTGAGCCTCTTCAGTTTGTAGCAGCAGTTTTATTTACAGCTTTCTGTCCAACCGGCCGAGTTATTGCTGTTACTGACAGAGCTGCTCTCTGTGCTGCTTCACACTGAGTCCTGAGTTACTGTCAGTCTGTCAGCTGCAGGAGAGAGAGAGAGAGAGAGAGAGAGAGAGAGACAGAGAGAGAGAGACAGAGAGAGAGAGAGAGACAGAGAGAGAGACAGAGAGAGACAGAGAGAGAGAGAGAGACAGAGAGAGAGAGAGACAGACAGAGAGAGAGAGAGAGAGAGAGACAGAGAGAGAGAGAGACAGAGAGAGAGAGAGAGGGAGAGAGAGAGAGAGAAAGAGAGAGACCGAGACAGTTGAACTAAACTATGTTAAACTTTTCTTTCTGCTCTGATCGACCTGCTGATGATAAACTGTTCAAACGATCAGCTGACTGAGTTTAATCTGACAGATTATTAACCTGAACGAGTCGATTATGAAACATTAATTCAGCTGCTGGACTGTTCAGATACCAATATGGTACAAAGAGAACATTCGTGTTAGTTCAGCTCGTCTTCGTCTCATTGATGCTGCTGATGTGTTCGCATACAAAAACTCTTAATATGTTGTCGTCATGGAAACGCTGGATGTGAAAACAACAACCTCATTTCTGCGTCTGTCGTGTAAAAGAAGAGAAAACCGTCCAATCGCTGACAGACGTCCGGACAGAAGAGTTAAGAGCTCTGACTCTGTTAAACCCAGCAGACTCAGGGCCGCGACGTTAACAGAGTTCCTCCGGCTGGTCTGAGCTCTGAGAGTCAGACATCAGTTTGTGTCGCCGCCTCGTTCAGCAGCTACAGCACTCGGACTCAGAGGTCAGAGGTCAGCGACGGCGTTCTCTCAGCAGCAGGAAACAACCGGACAGAAGCTGAAAGTCTCCGGCAGCTTTCACTCCTCAGTATTTGTACTTTCCCTGCTCTGCTACCGGCGACGTGGCTGAGTTCGGGAGGAACAGCGGCTTTGGGGGAACTTGAGGTTTGAGCGACGCCGTCCGCCGGACGATGGCGGCGCGTTGAGCGTGCGGTCCTTCGCTGTAACTGTGCTGCCGCGTCAGGCAGCTGCTGCCGGTCAGCGGCCGCCGGCTCTCGCTGCTGCTGGCGGCCGGCGGCCCGTTGCTGCTGCTGTTGGTGTTCATCCTGGCGAGGAAGTGTGCGTGTGGCGCCCCCCGCTGGTTGAAGCTGTGGTGACGCGGCACGGCGCCGCCACTGCTGCCCATCTTGATGAGGGATTGGCGTTGGGAATGGTGGCGAGTCACGGAGACGGCGCTCTGACCGGGCCGCTCTGGAATCACTTGCTGCTGGAGCGGAGTGGAGGAAGAGGAGGAGGAGGAAGAGGGGATGGAGGTGGAGGAGGTGGGGTTGTTGGAGGAGGACGAAGAGGAGGAGGCGGAGGAGGAGCTGGAGGTTTGAGCAGGTGCGTCGAGGCGTTTGGGGAGGCCGTCCCGCGGCAGCGTGGAGGTGCTGTAGTACGGAGACGATTCTGTCTCAGGGATCTGCTGCTGGTGATGGTGACCGCCACCGCCGCCGCCACTGCTGCCGCCGCCGCTGCTGCTGCTGTGGTGGTTGCTATGGTGATGGCTGTGGTTGTAGTGGTGGGTGCGGGTCTGTCCATGGTGATGATGGGTGTGATGGTGACCATGATGATGTCCTCCAGAGGACGAGGACGGCCCGGGGAACACGGAGGAGGAGGAGGAGGAGGTCAGGACCTTGATGCCTCCGGTTCCCGACGCGCTGACCTCGTGGATGTGTTTGAGCAGCTCGTCCAGCGCCGACACGTCAACCACCGACTGAGGGAGCGACTGCTGGGAGTGGTGATGATGGGGGACTCCTCCTCCTCCTGATGACCGCTCATCACTGGAGATCTTCCTCTCCTCGAGGAGGTGCAGTGAGGACGAAGACGCGCCCGCTCCGTGGGCCAGTCCGTTGCTCAGACTGTTGCCATGGTGATGAGTGAAGGGGAACAGCTGCCGGGTCACGGAGTTGCCGACGACGGCCACGAAGCCCAGACCGGACCCAGAGCAGCTGGCAGCAGGTTTCGGGTGGTTGTCTTTGCCGTTGTTGCAGTTCTGGTTCTTCTCGTACTGATGCTGCTGCAGAGCCTTCATGTTCTTGATGGGCAGCTCCGGTGTGGAATCCGGCGTCGGCAGACCGGACAGCTCGCCGTCCGCCTGAGACAGAGACTGAACACAGATGAGACACAAAGATTCATCACTAAGAACAAATCCAAATATTTCAGTTTGATCTAAAAGACAATGTATAATCGTCTTTTTGAAGGAGCACGCTGCAGGATTTACTGACATCTAGTGGTGAGGTTGCATATTACAGCTAACCTACGAGTGTTTGCTTTGTCTGTTTCACACTAAACGTACGGATGAATATTATACTCTAAAGAACCACAGCTGCAGCTACCTGGGACAGGCTGAGGTCCCCCAGCGCTGGGCCCGGGGGTCCGGGGCTTTGGAGCTCCGCCAGGCCGTTTGGTATGAAGGAGCTGTACATCTGAGGGGTGGAGACGTCCAGTTTGTCCTCCTGGTGACAAAACAGGAAGAGACATGAAGACAAGCTGCTGCATGATGCTGAATCCACACAGAGACACAATTACTCACATAATATATAAACATATGAATCCATTATTACACATAACTAACATACTAACAGAAGTGCTGCTGAAGGACATTAGAAAGAAGAAGACCTGATAATGAAAGAGTGGATGAAGTGAATAAAGGAGAGAAGAGAGGATTCATTTAGAGTTCTTTGATAACAGAACCTGGAGAACCTTTAGACTGTACGACGTTCTAACTCTAACCCTTCACTGATTGGTCGACCTACCTTCGGCTGTCCGTCCAGCAGTCCGTTGAGCTTGGCCAGTGATCTGAGGGACAGTGCGTGAGGCAGCGAGGCTTCAGGGTCTTTGTTCAGCCTTCTCTCCCGCTGAGCGGCACTGCGGCTGCAGTAACACGACACCAGGAAGCCGGACAGGAAGGCGCCCAGGAGGAACGCCACCAGCACGCAGGCGATCAGCAGCGTGTAGTGGACGTTAGCGGCGGAGCGCTGATCCAGCTCCGGCAGATGCCGAACGCCTGAAACACAGAAAAAGAGATTTTATTACGGCTGCAGTCATGTGATCATACATCATGAATGTGATGAATGTATTCCAGGACAATAAAATAATCGCTGTAATAATAACCTGAACACTGAAGATCATAAAATCTCTCTCTCTCTCTGTCTCTCTCTCTCTCTCTCTCTCTCTCTCTCTGTCTCTCTCTCTCTCGCCCACTCTTTCTGAACATTAGTATTCACACAGACAGCAGTGAGGGCGAGCGAGAACAGGAATGACAGCAGGATGAAGGAGAGAGAGAGAATGTTAGAAATGAAAATGAAAGTGTGTGTGTGTGTGTGTGTGTGTGTGTGTGTGTGTGTGTGTGTGTGGGTGTGTGTGGGTGTGTGAGAGGAAAAAGGAGAAACCTTGTCAAGTTTGACTTTTCCGCTTCACCACCAAAAATGCTGGTAACACACACGATCCCTCACTTTAAAGGTCAGACACACACGTCTGCAGTGTGTGTGCGTGTGTGTCAGGTGTGTGTGTTGAATAAGAATGAAGCATCAGGCTGCAGAGCGGGGGAGGAGCATGAGGCGCCCTCCTGAACCTGTGAACCAATCAACCTGTCAATCACCACGTAGCCACGCCCTAATGCATACCCTGCTTTATGGTCACATATAAAATCAGGGAGGCCAAAATGTCCCAAATGAACATCATACTGCATTGAAGAAGGCTTTAAACTAGCGATTGAGACCATAAACACATGTTGAAAACGTTTACTGAGGTTAGAAATCAAGTGAGAAGTTGGTGAATTCTCCATTGACTTGTATAGAGACGGACACCAAAACGGTCGCCCCCTGGTGGCCTTTTGATAGAATGCAGCTTTAAGTTACTTCCTGGTTGGCCTCATTTCAGAGGACCAGAACTCCCCGCCTGGTTTGGTGTGAAGATGTAATGTTAAGGTGGTAAGGTGATGTTAAGGTGTTAAGGTGGTAATGTGATATTAAGGTGAGTAATGACTGCAGGATCTTGGGAAATAACGGCCGTCTGCTCTTTGAGGAGATGAAGTTGTGTAAAGTTTGAGTGCAGCTCGTTTGGAGTTATTTGTGGATCCACATTAAGCCCTGCTGTGGTGATAATGGTGCTGATGATAATGATGATGGTGATGATGATGATAATGGGGAGGGGAAGTGCTACTAAATGCTTCTTCATTGGTGTTAATATGCTGTTCACTCAACCTTTTAATGCTGCTGTTCTGCTGTTGAGTGTTTGTGAGTTTTTCAGCCTCGAGGTCGACAGAAGCTGTTTCAGACTGTCTCCTCTCTGCTGGATCAAAACTGGACTCGGCTGTTATAATCCTGAAGTGTCACTATAATAGTTGGTGAGGATGTTCACTGCCAGAATCTTCAGTTCTGCACCTTGATGATGTCATTGGGTGTTTTGGCGGATCAGACTCTAGCTGGTCACCTGACAGGATCCAGTTATGTTACTGCTCCTTTCTTTAACTGCTGTTCATGTGTGTGTATGGTGTGTGTGTGTGTGTGTGTGTGTGTGTTTACAGTTTAAACTGTAACTGTTGGACAGTCTTTGGATCCCAGATGTTATAATAAGAGATGCAGACAGACTCATGTCATCCAACAACATCATCATTTACATTGTGCAGAACTCATTCTGCACAATGTCAACTCTCATCTAATAGAAAACTTCCCTGTAATAGCACTGCAGCATAATGGCCAATTTATGTCCATTCAGAGCCCAAACTAACCCGCGGGCTTCCTCACACTGCATTAAATAACCAATCTGCAGCAGGAATGTCATTACGGGAATAGTTCCCCTCCAAACGATGTCATTACTGTAACGACAGGCTCTCCAGCGCAGTGCAGCGGATACACACCAACAAAACATCAGTCAGGCATTGTGTTGGGAGGCCTGATGTATACTAGCATCAACAGACAGAGCTGCTGTTAGACTGTTTCACTGTATTCTGCTGCCAGTCGCTCTGCAGGCATCAATAAAAACCTAAAAGTTAAACAACAGTTAATCATCACACAATTAGTGCGAGTGGAGAATGACTCAGTACAAGTATGTAAATGACTGAAGTCTCCTGCTGCTTTACACCTGCTGCGCCTGTAATCACGTCAGCCAGAGACACTAATCACACAGCCTGCTTATATTTATAGAAGGAAAAGTCTGATTTATAACTGACTGCTTCTCTCTTCATGTGCTGCTTGGTATAATCAGCTGTGTTCGGTCTGTCTAACGCTGAGTTCAGACATGAAGACAAACATCCAGCGTTGAACAGGCGTGTGACATCATCAAAGAGCAGCGACGCCTCAATGATTGACAGCTTCTACGACCTGTTCAGTGACGTCGACCAATAGGACGACAGTGTGCTGTCACACAGGAAGTCAGAGTGGAGAGATCAGCGGCTCATCTCACAGTTTTAATCAACATGAATCAGCTGTTAGAAGCGGCTGTCTGCTGGGTAACAAACAAATCAAAGCTGTTATCATGAAGGCACCACAGCGCCTCCACCTCCTCCGCAGACTGCAGAGAGCAGACATCACCACTCCAGTCATCACCATCTCCTACAGACGCACAATGGAAAGCTTTCTGACCTACTGCATCACTTCCTGGTTCGGTAACTGCAGAGGAAAGGCACAGACTGAAGAGGAGAGTGAGAACGGCAGAAAAGATCATCGCTGCCTCGCTGCTGGACATTAACAACCAACGCTGCATTAGCAGAGCCGGCAGTATCACTAAAGACTCCTCTCATCCCTCCTACCTAACCCTTAGACTCCTCTCATCCTACCTAACCCTAACCCTTAGACTCCTCTCATCCCTCCTACCTAACCCTAACCCTTAGACTCCTCTCATCCCTCCTACCTAACCCTAACCCTTAGACTCCTCTCATCCTACCTAACCCTAACCCTTAGACTCCTCTCATCCTACCTAACCCTAACCCTTAGACTCCTCTCATCCCTCCTACCTAACCCTAACCCTTAGACTCCTCTCATCCCTCCTAACCCTAACCTTTAGACTCCTCTCATCCCTCCTACCTAACCCTAACCCTTAGACTCCTCTCATCCTACCTAACCCTAACCCTTAGACTCCTCTCATCCTACCTAACCCTAACCTTTAGACTCCTCTCATCCCTCCTACCTAACCCTAACCCTTAGACTCCTCTCATCCTACCTAACCCTAACCCTTAGACTCCTCTCATCCTACCTAACCCTAACCCTTAGACTCCTCTCATCCTACCTAACCCTAACCTTTAGACTCCTCTCATCCCTCCTACCTAACCCTAACCCTTAGACTCCTCTCATCCTACCTAACCCTAACCCTTAGACTCCTCTCATCCTACCTAACCCTAACCCTTAGACTCCTCTCATCCCTCCTACCTAACCCTAACCCTTAGACTCCTCTCATCCCTCCTACCTAACCCTTAGACTCCTCTCATCCTACCTAACCCTAACCCTTAGACTCCTCTCATCCTACCTAACCCTAACCCTTAGACTCCTCTCATCCTACCTAACCCTAACCCTTAGACTCCTCTCATCCCTCCTACCTAACCCTAACCCTTAGACTCCTCTCATCCTACCTAACCCTAACCCTTAGACTCCTCTCATCCCTCCTACCTAACCCTAACCCTTAGACTCCTCTCATCCCTCCTAACCCTAACCCTTAGACTCCTCTCATCCCTCCTACCTAACCCTAACCCTTAGACTCCTCTCATCCCTCCTACCGAACCCTTAGACTCCTCTCATCCTACCTAACCCTAACCCTTAGACTCCTCTCATCCCTCCTACCTAACCCTAACCCTTAGACTCCTCTCATCCTACCTAACCCTAACCCTTAGACTCCTCTCATCCTACCTAACCCTAACCCTTAGACTCCTCTCATCCTACCTAACCCTAACCCATCTGCTCCTGAACCTGAACATAAATGAACTGAAATGACTGAAGTGAAGCACTTTAGAGAAGTCACCTTAATTTTAATCTTAGCTTATTTATTTATAATATTTATTTTAGAAAATCTTGCAATGTTTTGCATTTTATCCTCTTTTTATTTATTCTGTCGGTTTTATTTTAATATAAACATTATTTAGTTTTTATGCAGATGCATGAGAATGACCATTAAAATGAATCTGAGAACATCACTGATCACTGAGACACAGAAGAAAAGTTCAACATGTGAAGATTGTCAGGTAGATTATATGAGACTAGATTAGATTAGATTTATAGATGTTTGATTGACACTAATGAACCGGATGGATTCATTAAACATGTAGTTTGAATCATATTTCCTCCTAAATGCAGCAGGAAGTTAAAAGTTGATAAAGTTGTCGACCAGACTTAAAGAAAATCACCAAACAGTGTTTTCTAAACTAATTTCTGTTGGACTGGAGCTGCTTTTCATTCCCGTCCTCTAACGAGGCCTCATTTAGATGCCAGGTGAATGTGATTAACGGAGGAGGCAGAATACAAAGCGAGCGGCTCTCTGAGCTCTGAGGCGACCGAGCTGTGGACTCCAGTGTGTTTAAAGCTGCAGCTCTGATAGGATCTGAACTGCTGCAGCACATCAACGCAGCTACAATACCAACATGATGCAGAGAGTGTGAAGAGGCTCAGAGACGCCTGATGAAAGACGTCATTCACACTCAGATTACAGGAAGAATTCTTTAGTTTCATTTATCTCTGTTATGTTTTCTTAATCCCTGATTCTCCTGCTCTGCTCTTCATCACAGCTTCTGTAACTGCTGATGTGATGAAACCACTTCAGTTCACTTCAAGTGTTTCTGATCGACAGACTGAGTTCACGTCAAGTCTTCCACACATCAGGGATCAGCCTCCGTCTCTGCTCTCCGGCTTTAATCACAGTATAGAGACTTAATGGGATTCACTGCATGGGTCTGCTGTCGCTGTGTGAATGACAATAACTACCAGTCAGGTAGCAGCAGAGACGCAGGCCTGAATACAGAGCGGCCGCCGCTTTGATCTGCTGGGCTGTGATCTAGTGGAGGGTAATAATGTCCGACCGAGCGGCTACTGTACATCAACAGCAGCCAGTTGAGGGGGAATAACTGCATTTCTTCTGGTTGAGTTTGAGCTTGTTAGTGAAGGCTCGAGGCTCTCCAGAGGAGCCGACACATCAACAAACCTCTTCTCTTCTCTGAGACGTTTGAACATCTAATAAACCTGCAGCAGTGGAAGAAGCATTCAGATACTTTACTTAAAGCATCATCATAATAATAATAATAATGTACTGTATGGATGAATTATCTGTGACTCTGCAGCTTTATAGTGAGACTCATTGTTTACTCTCTGCTAGGGTTGGGCAATTAATGGAAAAATAATCTAAACCGACATTTAGAAACTCTAATCATCTTAATCTTGCTCATGTCAATTAATCGTGGTGTTCACTGTTGCCATGACAGCAAAGGTTGCATATCTTTAATGATCATTTGAACCCAAACCATGATCTTTACATAGTTCTGATCAAGTAAACTAGACATTAACCACAGCGAGAGTGGAAGGTTACACAGTCAGCTGTAGACTCACTGTCAGCTGTTACAGAAAGTGAACAAACAGGATGCTGTTGGTACTGAGCCGCCATCAACAGGCCATCACATCATAATGAATCTGTTGAAGCTCCTCCCATCACAGATCAATACAAACCAACACACTGAATAAAACAGCTTCTTCCCCAAAGCTGTAACACTACTGAGCTCTGATGTCTGAGATAGAGTCTGATAAAGATCCATCACTGGAGCACCTGGTGAAGGATTTACTTCATCGAGCAGGCCGATGAGTTTCTTACCGTAGGCGGAGTCGGCTGCAGACTCCTGGTTCCTCGAGGTCTCCGACACGTCAGCTGCAAACACACAGAACACCCAACATGTGACTCAGTAGCTCAGGATGTTTCATCTCATTCACAGCGTCACACTGTGGATTTATAATTGAGCGGTGTCTCCAGCTGTTATCACAGCTGTTATCATGGTGAATGTTTATCTCACCGTGGCAGCTGTCAGGGTGAAACGATTGGTTGCCATCGATGTCCTGTTCAAACCCGGCTCTGCACACAGGAGGAGAAGAATTAACACAAAATAAAGAACTCAACATCCACCGCAGACCGGCCTCCTCTCATGACGGTTGCCGTGGGTTACTGTCGCCTGGGAATCAAATTGATGATGTGTAACCACGGTGACCAGAAGGAAGATGAGTTGTTAATTGGGTGATGTCACATTCTTCCAAAGGAGGAGAAAAAAAGAAATACTACCAATTAATTCATTGGTTATTTCATACACTGTTGGCATAGCAACGGGAGCAATTTGGGGTTAAGTGTCTTGGACACACGGACATGTGGACCGGAGGAGCCAGGAATCAAACCGCTAATCTTCCAATTGGTGGACGGTCGCTCTACTTTCAGCAGCTGCAGAGGAAATTGAACGATCTCTCTGTGTTTGGTCCTGAAATCATTTTGCCTTCCTCTCCTCCCTCGCTCCATATTTACCTCTCTCCACCTCACTTATTTGCTAACTCATCCGCCTCCTCAGCCACTCAATATTTATCTGCCTTATCACTCATTCTCTCTCTCTCTGTGTCTCTGCGGATGGTTTCCACCAGCGTGGGCTGTGATGTAAGCCAGGAGAGAAATGATCCGGTGAGCGGCTATAAATCCTGAAGCCCCTCGGGCCCCTGAACGCCTCGTTCACCTAGCGAGGACTGACTCAGAGGACGGAAATACACTCGGTCAGTTATAAAATAGAGTTGTCTTCATGGTGTGAGCGGAGGCGTTAACAGGCTGTGAAAAGTCTTTACGATGTAGAAAAACAGCTTTGATGGTTTTTTACAGTCAGTGAAACATCGGAGCTCATAGAAGATAGAGTCATAGAAGATAGAGTCATAGAAGATAGAGTCATAGAAGACAGAGTCATAGAAGATAGAGTCATAGAAGATAGAGTCATAGAAGATAGAGTCATAGAAGATAGTCATAGAAGATAGTCATAGAAGATAGAGTCATAGAAGATAGAGTCATAGAAGATAGTCATAGAAGATAGAGTCATAGAAGATAGAGTCATAGAAGATAGTCATAGAAGATAGAGTCATAGAAGATAGTCATAGAAGATAGAGTCATAGAAGATAGTCATAGAAGATAGAATCATAGAAGATAGAGTCATAGAAGATAGAGTCATAGAAGATAGAGTCATAGAAGATAGAGTCATAGAAGATAGTCATAGAAGATAGAGTCATAGAAGATAGAGTCATAGAAGATAGTCATAGAAGATAGAATCATAGAAGATAGAGTCATAGAAGATAGAGTCATAGAAGATAGAGTCATAGAAGATAGTCATAGAAGATAGAGTCATAGAAGATAGAGTCATAGAAGATAGAGTCATAGAAGATAGTCATAGAAGATAGAGTCATTGAAGATAGTCATAGAAGATAGAGTCATAGAAGATAGAGTCATAGAAGATAGAGTCATAGAAGATAGAGTCATAGAAGATAGAGTCATAGAAGATAGAGTCATAGAAGATAGAGTCATAGAAGATAGTCATAGAAGATAGTCATAGAAGATAGAGTCATAGAAGATAGAGTCATAGAAGATAGTCATAGAAGATAGAGTCATAGAAGATAGAGTCATAGAAGATAGAGTCATAGAAGATAGTCATAGAAGATAGTCATAGAAGATAGAGTCATAGAAGATAGTCATAGAAGATAGAGTCATAGAAGATAGTCATAGAAGATAGAGTCATAGAAGATAGTCATAGAAGATAGAGTCATAGAAGATAGTCATAGAAGATAGAGTCATAGAAGATAGAGTCATAGAAGATAGTCATAGAAGATAGAGTCATAGAAGATAGAGTCATAGAAGATAGTCATAGAAGATAGAGTCATAGAAGATAGTCATAGAAGATAGAGTCATAGAAGATAGAGTCATAGAAGATAGTCATAGAAGATAGAGTCATAGAAGATAGAGTCATAGAAGATAGTCATAGAAGATAGAGTCATAGAAGATAGAGTCATAGAAGATAGAGTCATAGAAGATAGTCATAGAAGATAGAGTCATAGAAGATAGTCATAGAAGATAGAGTCATAGAAGAGTCATAGAAGATAGAGTCATAGAAGATAGAGTCATAGAAGATAGTCATAGAAGATAGAGTCATAGAAGATAGTCATAGAAGATAGTCATAGAAGATAGAGTCATAGAAGATAGTCATAGAAGATAGAGTCATAGAAGATAGTCATAGAAGATAGTCATAGAAGATAGTCATAGAAGATAGAGTCATAGAAGATAGTCATAGAAGATAGTCATAGAAGATAGTCATAGAAGATAGAGTCATAGAAGATAGTCATAGAAGATAGAGTCATAGAAGACAGAGTCATAGAAGATAGTCATAGAAGATAGTCATAGAAGATAGAGTCATAGAAGATAGTCATAGAAGATAGAGTCATAGAAGATAGAGTCATAGAAGATAGAGTCATAGAAGATAGAGTCATAGAAGAGTCATAGAAGATAGAGTCATAGAAGATAGAGTCATAGAAGATAGAGTCATAGAAGATAGTCATAGAAGACAGAGTCATAGAAGATAGTCATAGAAGATAGAGTCATAGAAGATAGAGTCATAGAAGATAGTCATAGAAGATAGAGTCATAGAAGATAGAGTCATAGAAGATAGAGTCATAGAAGATAGAGTCATAGAAGATAGAGTCATAGAAGATAGTCATAGAAGATAGAGTCATAGAGTCATAGAAGATAGTCATAGAAGATAGAGTCATAGAAGATAGAGTCATAGAAGAGTCATAGAAGATAGAGTCGATAGAGTCATAGAAGATAGTCATAGAAGATAGAGTCATAGAAGATAGAGTCATAGAAGATAGAGTCATAGAAGATAGAGTCATAGAAGAATCATAGAAGGTAGAGTCATAGAAGATAGAGTCATAGAAGATAGAGTCATAGAAGATAGTCATAGAAGAACACACAGACACACACACACACACACACACACAGCGGCTGCTCTCACAATGAAACATGATCTGATGTCACATCTGAGAAGATTTAGTGATAAATTAAAGTTTATCATCAAAAACTCTCAAAATTTAATAATTTTTTTTTTTTTTTTTACAGTTTTGCAGCAAATTTGCAAAATGTAAAGAATCTTTTCTTTATTTCAGTCTGAAAGTGTTAAAAGACTAAATAACAGAAACATTAGTTGTGTTTGTCGTCTGATCGGCTTCATTAAACCCAGACGTTACTTTCACTCTCTGAGCTCTCCTTCTTCCTCTTCCTCTTCTTCCTCTTCTTTCCCGCCTCTTGCATCACATCTTTGCCTCCCTCTCCATTTCCTCTCACGTCTCTTTTCATCTCCGCCGGCTCATCCTGTCCGTTTGAATCTTCCTCCAGCTTCTCTCTGCTGCTGTTTCTAGTAAACGCTGCTCTACATATTATTCTTTCTACATTTAGAAGAAAACTGCATTTCAACATCTTCTTCATTTTCAGACTCAGAAACATCAAAGTCTGAAAGTAAAATGAAATGGATCAGAACAAAGATGCTTATTAGTCTCATTAGTGAAAGAAGAAGAAGAGCTGAACTGAGACTTTCTCTACGTTAGAGGAAACTTTCTCTACGTTAGAGGAAACTTTCTCTACGTTAGAGGAGACTTTCTCTACGTTAGAGGAAACTTTCTCTACGTTAGAGGAGACTTTCTCTACGTTAGAGGAAACTTTATCTACGTTAGAGGAAACTTTCTCTACGTTAGAGGAAACTTTCTCTACGTTAGAGGAAACTTTCTCTACGTTAGAGGAAACTTTCTCTACGTTAGAGGAGACTTTCTCTACGTTAGAGGAAACTTTCTCTACGTTAGAGGAGACTTTCTCTACGTTAGAGGAAACTTTCTCTACGTTAGAGGAGACTTTCTCTACGTTAGAGGAAACTTTCTCTACGTTAGAGGAAACTTTCTCTACGTTAGAGGAAACTTTCTCTACGTTAGAGGAAACTTTCTCTACGTTAGAGGAGACTTTCTCTACGTTAGAGGAAACTTTCTCTACGTTAGAGGAGACTTTCTCACGTTAGAGGAAACTTTCTCTATGTTAGAGGAAACTTTCTCTACGTTAGAGGAAACTTTCTCTACGTTAGAGGAGACTTTCTCTACGTTAGAGGAAACTTTCTCTACGTTAGAGGAAACTTTCTCTATGTTAGAGGAGACTTTCTCTACGTTAGAGGAGACTTTCTCACGTTAGAGGAAACTTTCTCTATGTTAGAGGAAACTTTTTCTACGTTAGAGGAAACTTTCTCTACGTTAGAGGAAACTTTCTGCTCATGAAGGATCGACAGTTCAGTCAACCTGCTCTGTGTCACTTTTTATAACATCCTGCATCACCAGTCATGTCAGAAGCTCATTCAGACTGTTGTTTGTGTGAAGTTAAGAGATCATGTCTTGTTCCTGGCTCACCAAACATGTTGATGTTCTGTATTGTTCAGCTCGTCTAATCTCACTAAAGATGATCACAGTGAGAACAGCTTCTACTCTGCCTCCGATCATCAGTCCATCGGCCAGGAAACACATGTCAGATATAAAGATCCGTCAGCTGAGGAGAACATCACATTCAATCTGACCACAGATCAATACGAGCATTATGTTTGTGTTTGACACTGATTGATCATGTTTGATGGACGTCAGCAAACTGAAACACCAGAAACTCTAAATCAACTCAAGTTTTTGGACTTTTTCTTTTTTCACCATTTTCTGAAGCAAACAACTAATCAATGAAGTTAAAGTTGTGACCAGAAAAACAGCTGGAGACCAACAGTGAAACATCATCATCATCACCATCATCATCATCATCATCATCATCATCATCATCAGTCTCCACTCCCAGCTGGAGACCAACAGTGAAACATCATCATCATCACCATCATCATCATCATCATCATCATCATCATCACCATCATCATCATCATCATCATCATCATCATCAGTCTCCACTCACAGCTGGAGACCAACAGTGAAACATCATCATCATCATCATCATCATCATCATCATCATCATCATCATCAGTCTCCACTCACAGCTGGAGACCAACAGTGAAACATCATCAACTACGACTCCCAGCATGCATTTCAGCAATCACAAAGTTTAAAAGAGTCTCAGAGATTCATCATCCGACTGAAAACCTCCAAACTGTGATAATAATCCTCTTCATCACCATCATCATCATCATCATCATCATCATCAGTCTCCACTCACCGCTGGACTTTCTGTGTATTTAATTATTTAATATTAATATCATTGCTGATATTGTGTAAAATGGTTTCTTTAGGTTCTTTTCTTCTGTTCAGACTTGTCAGAAAACACGATTTCATCATTTTAATTTGTAGAGAACAAAGTTTCCAAAGATAGAAGAAATATTTCTGACGAGTGAAATTCTGCAATCTGATGAAATGAAGCCGAAGATTTCACTCTGAGGACAAAACCTTTAAAGTTACACATTAATACCAGCAGAGTGCACGATCACATGCACGCTCACATGCACGCTGCACATTAACATTATTCCCGTCATGTTTCCTCTGCCAGCTTTTCACTCAGGTATTCGATGCTGAGAGGAAACACACAGAGAAGAAGAAGAAGAAGAAGAGACAGGAACAGGAAGTGACACGTACTTGAAACCAGGCGCCATGTTGGCACAACTTCCTGTCCGCAGCCAGATGCAGTATGGGTCACGAGAGGCCAGACAAGCTCTGCAGAGACAAAGAGGAAGAAGAGAGGACGAGTCTTTATTTAATGTTTAAACCACAAATAAACAGATTGATTCTTATTGATGTGTCTCTGCTCTGAATTATTATTATTATTATTATTATTATTATTATTATTATGCTTCTTCTTCTTCTTCTTCTTCTTACTGTTTGCAGGCTCCGTGTCGGGTGCAGCGGCTCAGCTGGACTCGGATCACGCAGCTGCTGAAGGCCACAAACAGAGCGTGATGGTCTTTATCCAGCTCCAGACCCAGAACTCTCCTGTCCTCCTGGCCCTGAACGTTACACCTGCACACAGGAAGTCAGCTGTCAGTGAAATGCTTTCGTGTGATTGGTTGACCATCAGGACTGACGATGCGTACTTGGTGGGGTTGTAGACGTCAATGTCTTCCAGCAGTCTGGATCCAGAGCTGTAGTCCGGATCCGTGCTGGCCAGAACCTTCAGGACCCTGCCGTCGTCCGAGCCCAGAAACATGACGGTCCGGTCTTTGGAGGGTCCGGCCGAGACGTCCACCACGATCTGGGTCAGCTTGGACCTGAGACGGGACCACAGGATAGTAAATGTACATTTTCCTTAAAGAGACAGGAGCTCAAACTGTTAGAGGCTGAACTGAGGCGCTGCATTAAGGACCAGGACCAGATTAATAAAGAGGTTTTATTCCAGCAGAGACTCAGAATATTAATATAGAGATGAATCTTCCTCCATGATGTAAGTCACTGATCAGCCTGCTGCTGACTCACTGTAACTGGACTTCATGTCTGAGCCCAAACCTTCATCACTGTGTTATATAAGCATCGTTATCTGGGTCAGCTCAGCTCTGTCTGGAGCCAACGTTAAGAGTACCAAGAGTTTAGAGAGATTCTTGATCCAGACTCATAATTATAATAATTATAATCCATCAAACCTGCAGATTAAAAAAGGTCAGAGACTTCCTGTTAGCCACCGACCAATCAGACGTCAGTCTCACTTCTGACCTCACAGCTCTGATTCTACTGTACTGTAGTACAGTTAGAGGTACTAGTACTCTACTGTAGTACAGTTAGAGGTACTTGTACTTTACTGTAGTACAGTTAGAGGTACTGGTGCGTGTCTGACCTGCTGGCGGTCCTGGTGAAGCAGGGCCGGTGGTTGACGGAGGGGACAGCTTCGTCCATCAGTGGATAGGACTTAATAAACGTCAGCGTCTCATCTGGAAACTGAACCGATGACTTGTATTCTGCAGCCGGACCGTCTCCTGCACACGTCCCTGGTCTGCAGGACAGAAACACACTGTTCAGATCTGCTGTTGTTTAAATGCTGCTTTAAACTCTTAAAGGTCCAACAGCGTCTCACCGAGGACGCGGGACATGCTCGTCAGGAACCGGAGTCCAGGACGAGTCGCCGGTCCGCTGCTCCTTAAACTTCCCGTTAAAGACTTTCTCGATGTCGTCCATGTAGAAGGCACAGACTGCAGAGCCAGGGATGCTGAGAGACAGAGGAGAGAGAGAGAGGACAGAGTGAGGGTTAGGGTTAACACAAAGAGAGGGTTAGGGGTTAACACACAGAGAGGGTTAGGGTTAACACACAGAGAGGGTTAGGGTTAGGACACAGAGAGGGTTAGGGGTTAACATACAGAGAGGGTTAGGGTTAACACACAGAGAGGGTTAGGGGTTAACACACAGAGAGGGTTAGGGTTAGGACACAGAGAGGGTTAGGGGTTAACACACAGAGAGGGTCAGGGGTTAACACACAGAGAGGGTTAGGGTTAGGACACAGAGGGGGTCAGGGGTTAACACACAGAGAGGGTTAGGGTTAGGACACAGAGAGGGTTAGGGTTAACACACAGAGAGGGTTAGGGGTTAACACACAGAGAGGGTTAGGGGTTAACACACAGAGAGGGTTAGGGTTAACACACAGAGAGGGTTAGGGGTTAACACACAGAGAGGGTTAGGGGTTAACATACAGAGAGGGTTAGGGTTAGGACACAGAGAGGGTTAGGGTTAGGACACAGAGAGGGTTAGGGGTTAACACACAGAGAGGGTTAGGGTTAGGACACAGAGGGGGTCAGGGGTTAACACACAGAGAGGGTTAGGGTTAGGACACAGAGAGGGTTAAGGGTTAACACACAGAGAGGGTTAGGGTTAGGACACAGAGAGGGTTAGGGGTTAACACACAGAGAGGGTTAGGGTTAACACACAGAGAGGGTTAGGGGTTAACACACAGAGAGGGTTAGGGTTAGGACACAGAGAGGGTTAGGGTTAACACACAGAGAGGGTTAGGGGTTAGGACACAGAGAGGGTTAGGGTTAGGACACAGAGAGGGTTAGGGGTTAACATACAGAGAGGGTTAGGGGTTAACATACAGAGAGGGTTAGGGGTTAACACACAGAGGGGGTTAGGGTTAGGACACAGAGGGGGTCAGGGGTTAACACACAGAGAGGGTTAGGGTTAACACACAGAGAGGGTTAGGGTTAGGACACAGAGGGGGTTAGGGTTAGGACACAGAGGGGGTCAGGGGTTAACACACAGAGAGGGTCAGGGGTTAACACACAGAGAGGGTTAGGGGTTAACACACAGAGGGGGTTAGGGGTTAACACACAGAGAGGGTTAGGGGTTAACACACAGAGAGGGTTAGGGTTAACACACAGAGAGGGTTAGGGTTAGGACACAGAGAGGGTTAGGGTTAACACACAGAGAGGGTTAGGGTTAGGACACAGAGAGGGTTAGGGGTTAACAGGGTCTCTGACCTGTTGGACTGGGTGGTAAAGACTCCGACCACAGCTGGTCTCTGGTTGATCTGCAGAACGTTGGTGAGAGACTGAAGAACGTCGAAGTAGAAGAACGAATCTCCAGGAACCGAACAATTCAGACGAGCCTGAACACACCGGGTCAAAGGTCAGAGGTCAGAGAGCGGATTGATTTCATTTATTATATTTCAGAGTTGATCATAAAAACAGTGACGTCACCTTTAGAAATGAAGTCCAGTATCTCTCCAGAACTCTGGGAGAGCCGCCGTTATCGTTCTTACAGACACGAGCGACCCGAGAAAACACCACCTGAGACAGAGTCATGATGTCATGAGGACATGATGTCATGATGTCATGAGGACATGATGTCATGATGTCATGAGGACAGAGTTATGCTGTCATGAGGACAGATTCATGCTGTCATGAGGACATGATGTCATGAGGACATAGACATGATGTCATGATGTCATGAAGTCATGATGTCATGATGTCATGAGGACAGAGTCATGATGTCATGAGGACAGAGACATGATGTCATGAGGACATGAGGACAGAGTCATGATGTCATGATGTCCTGAGGACAGAGTCATGATGTCATGATGTCCTGAGGACAGAGTCATGATGTCATGATGTCCTGAGGACATAGACATGATGTCATGATGTCCTGAGGACAGAGTCATGCTGTCATGAGGACATGATGTCATGAGGACATAGACATGATGTCATGCTGTCATGAGGACATGAGGACATGAGGACAGAGACATGATGTCATGATGTCATGAGGACAGAGTCATGATGTCATGATGTCCTGAGGACAGAGTCATGCTGTCATGAGGACATGATGTCATGAGGACATAGACATGATGTCATGATGTCATGAGGACATAGACATGATGTCATGATGTCATGAAGTCATGATGTCATGATGTCATGAGGACAGAGACATGATGTCATGAGGACAGAGACATGATGTCATGATGTCATGAGGACAGAGTCATGATGTCATGAAGACAGAGACAGACGAACCTTCCCCAGAGCCGTGTTCTCCACAGCGATCTCACGCAGGAAGAAGTAGACGTAGTTTCCGTAGTCGATGGCGTGCAGGAAGTGCGGCTCTGCAGACACAGACAGGAAGTCATCATTTCTGTTCTTTTCAAAGTAAAACTCTCAGAGATTACACAGAGTTTAACATTTAGCTAATTAAGACGTATGATCCTAAATCACGTGACTTTTACCTCGGAGCCACTTGGAGTCGTATTTGACGGTCCTGAGGACGGGCCGGTCGTCTCCCAGGCTCCGGTAGATCACAGCGTCGCTGGCCAGGAAGTCGGTCATCGTGGCCGAGTAGAAATCTCCTCCTGAGGGTTAACCCACGCAGACGTGAACGTTACATATTAAAGTCACGGTTCTCCATCATTACTGCAGATTATAATATATAATAAAGGAGCGGAGGACATTTAGACTCACCAGCAAACAGTCCAACGTTGGACTGAACGGACTCGAAGGGACATCGAGCCTGACCGACTACTTCCTCTCCCACCGGCTCCAGACTCGTCATCTGAGAGGAGAAACACGGTTCCACCAATGAGATCAGAGAACAGAGAGCGTGACTCATGTGACTAACATATGACCCTGTTTATATTCTACATGTTAACGTCTGCAGATCAGCAGCTTTATTAAAGTGAAGCAGCTTTTATCAGTCAGAGTCTGCAGGGAAACGAGGGCAGAGCCTGTCAATCAAACCACGACGAGGAAGAAAGAACGGAGAGCAACTCTCAACTGAAACATCACATGAAGTGTTTGGTCTCGATGACGAGTCTGACACTTTCTATTAGGAGAGAGAGAGAGAGAGAGAGAGAGAGAGAGAGACAGAGATAACTGTGGTAACTATGGTAACGCAGCTGTGCACCTTGTAGTTCCTGCAGGTGGGGTTGAAGGCGTTGGTGCCGCAGGTGAACAACGTCTCGTCGTTTCGGGGAACCAGAACTTTGACGTAGTTGTAACATTCGTCCTGAAACACAAATAAACAAATAAATACATAAATAAACGTCTTCGTTGACGTTCTAGCTGAGGCTCTAGCTGACGTTCTAGCTGAGGTTCTAGTTAATGTTTCTAGCTGATGTTCTAGCTGATGTTCTTGCTGAGGTTCTAGCTGATGTTCTTGCTGAGGTTCTAGCTGAGGTTCTAGCTGACGTTCTAGCTGATGTTCTAGCTGAGGTTCTAGTTAATGTTCTAGCTGATGTTCTAGCTGATGTTCTTGCTGCGGTGGTTCTAGCTGATGTTCTAGCTGAGGTTCTAGCTGACGTTCTAGCTGATGTTCTAGCTGATGTTCTAGCTGATGTTCTAGCTGAGGTTCTAGTTAATGTTCTAGCTGATGTTCTAGCTGATGTTCTAGCTGAGGTTCTAGCTGATGTTCTAGCTGAGGTTCTAGTTAATGTTCTAGCTGATGTTCTAGCTGATGTTCTTGCTGAGGTTCTAGCTGATGTTCTTGCTGAGGTTCTAGCTGAGGTTCTAGTTAATGTTCTAGTTAATGTTCTAGCTGATCTTCTAGCTGATGTTCTAGCTGATGTTCTTGCTGAGGTTCTAGCTGATGTTCTAGTTGATGTTCTAGCTGATGTTCTAGCTGATGTTCTAGCTGAGGTTCTAGCTGAGGTTCTAGCTGAGGAGGAGGAACTCACGCTGTTCTTCCCTCGGACCGTACACTTGCTGACGTCTCTTGATTTCCACGTCAGCTTCTGAAACACACGAAGAAGAAAACGTTGGATGATCAGAATTAATGAACGTTAACATTTATTATTATTAATAAAGTTTTATTTAAAACTTTTCTCACCAGCTGAGGGACGAACCGCTCTGAAGCCGTCGTCAGGT